>NC_056737.1:250455817-250493317 GCF_019279795.1 Protopterus annectens
GACATGCAAGCAAGAGTGCCATTTTGAGTGAACAGCCAGAGTGTAAGCATGCAAATATGTAGTCAGTCAGTTAGTTAAATAGTTTGCTTAAGTTTAATGTTCCTGCCATCCATCTTGATGTATTTGTGTACAATAAACTACTTAAACGAACACCCAAGTCTCAACATCTTCTTAATGCAATAAGAAGAGCGACATGGTGTCAGAATGGGATCCAGAGTTACAGCCATGAAGCAACCGGTTAAAGTTGGAGGAATATACAGGAGTGGATCATCGACACTTGCAAAACAGGTCAGAAACAAATTTCAGGTACTAAAACTTGCTTAAATCATACCTCATTACAAATATAAAACAAAGCACACATAACACTCAAAACAAATTTCTTATTAAACAAAATGTCCAAAGCTGCGACATATTGATAAAAATATTCAAAATAATGAAAAACATCTGAAACAATATCCGAATCGCATAAAATGTACAAAAAAAGGAAAACGACCATATTTTTTCACTATTTACTACTTTTTTTGTATTAACTAAAGCTATTCAAAATAACGTGTGTAAAGTGTTTGCAAGTGTGTGCAGTATTACAGTGCAGTTATTTCGCAAAGTAAAATTGTTTCAAAGAATATTTCTCAAAGTACAGTTATTTCAAAGCATATTTCACAGAGTACAGTATTTCAAAGAGTTTATTGTTCTTTTGAATATTATTACAAGTACCTGGTGCACGAATGTTTGTACATAATTATAAGGGCCATTTTGCATTGTGTTTTACTATAATCTTTGGGCAAGGCAGAAGGGTTTCACAGACCCACACCACTTGTGTTTGAGAACAATATTGCAGAAAACTAGAGACTGTTTGAGCAGGAATATGATATTTTCATACAGGCTGCTTTTTCTGACAAAGACGCATGTACAAAAGCATTTATTCTGCTTAACTTATCGGGTTCAGAGACCAGTGAAAGACAGCATTCTTTTATGTATGGACCTGCTGTGTGTGTACGGGAGGGGGAAGACTGTCATATAATGGTACTGTCTGAAACAAGGGAAGATCCTGTGTGCTTAAAACATAAATTTAAAGAAATGTGTAACCCCCAAATGAATATTACAATGGAGAGGCACTTATTTTACACAAGGGACCAAAAGCCTGATGAAACTTTTGCAGTATATATATATATATATATATATATATATATATATATATATATATATATATATATATATAAGATGAGTTAATAAAAGACAGGCTTGTGTATGGTTTTAATAATGACACAGTGAGAAAGATTTTGCTTGGAGACAGTGATTTAATGTTGAATAAGGCCATTGAGATTTGTCAGATATGTGAGCTTACAGAAAAGCACACAAGTATACTTACAAATGAGAACAGCTGTTGAAGGCACAGTGACAAAGCTCACGTTGAGAGTATGAAGCACATGGTTAAAAGAAACAGGCCCAACTACATGGCAGCTACTGCAGGTCTTGTAACAGTCCCTGGGAAACCCTCAGTCTTTCCAACAAATTCCAGGGCATGCTCAGTGAAGCATAAGGGTGAGTCACCAAAGTCAAAACATGTGCCCCTACCCAGCTTTATAGTCAACTGTCGTAATTGTGGTGGAAATCACAAACCCAAAAGGGAAAAGTGCTTAGCTTTTGGTCAGCAGTGTCATTCTTGCAATAAGTGGCATAATTTCAAAAGATTTTGTAAATCAAATAAGGCACATTCTTTTATTAAAAGAGGACATTCCAAGAAGCAAGTTGATTGATTACAAAGCTGCAACCCTACTTTTTATGTTGATGGTGCGTCTGTGCTTCCTGAAACAGTCAATGCAGTAGATTTGTGGGAAAGGAACAAAATCTTTTGTACTGTTTGGATTAATTGGAGTCCTGTAGAGCTCAAAGTAGCTAGTGGCTCAAAGTGCAATGTTATGTCAGCAGAAACATTTGCTAGAGTAAAACTACAGAACAACTTGATTTGACAAAGAGTGCAAGGCTTGTTGCTTATGGTGGTGAAAAGATTCAAACTGAAAGTTTAGTAGTTCTTTCACGATACTCTACTCAGAACAGCTATGACTTGCAATTTTTCATAGTCAAGAGACACGTGTAGTCATTATTACGCCTCAGAGACAGTTTGAAATTGGGACTGCTTTCACTTAACTCATTCCCAACAGTACAGCTCTTTTCAGTGTGTACCTTTAACTCCTAGTGGGTGTGGCTTGAGCCTTTAAAAAATAAAGTTATCACCTTACAGTTCTAGCAAATACTCATTGACAGAGGTCAAATATCAATACAGCTGTGTTTGCCATCACGTATGCTTCAAGATAAAATATTCTGATACCTTGTATGTAGTATGGTTTTGGATTTAATAATGCAAGTATGAACAAGTAATATTTGACGCCTAGAGGAGCAGTAGAAAGTAACTCTAGAAATGCCTGGAGACGCACTCAGCTGTAATGAGTTCATAAAGAAGTTCACCATGTAAGCCTGAATGACAACAGCTCAAATTTTGCCCAAACTATTTTTTCTGAGTATGCTGATATTTTTACAGACAAACTAGGCAAACTACCAGTTGTTTATTCTATGAAGTTAGACCCAGAGGTCATCCTAGTTAACAGACCAGCACAGAAAGTTCCAGTAGCTATGCAAAGCAGAGTCAATGCCGAGCTAGACAAAATGGTGCAGCAAGAAGTAATTTGTCCAGTAGAAGAACCTATTAATGGGTATTCTCCATGGTTTTAGCTCATAAGAAAAGCTCAAATGATATCAGAATATGTATTAATCCAAGAGACCTGAACAAAGCATTAAATATGCCTCATCATCCAATGTGCACAGTCAAAGAAGTTGCTGCACTCATGCCAAATGCCACTGTTTTTTCTGTCTTAGATGCAAAGAGTTAATTTTGTCAAATTTTGCCTGACCGAAAATCTTCCTTGTTAACCACATTTGGTACACCATTTGAAAGATACAGATTTCTGAAAATGCCATTTGGAATAAATTTTGCCAGTGAAGTCTTTCAACGTGCAATGGAGCAAATTTTTTCTGGCAATCCCTGTGCTATTATAGTAGATGACATTCTAGTAGGAAGCAATGGTGAAGTCAAACATGACAGAAACCTCAAAAACGTTCTGGAAAGAACCTGTAAAGTGAATCTTAAGCTGAATCCTCAGAAGTGCAAGTTCAGGCTATGAGAAGTTATTTATGTTGGTCAGTTGTTTACCAGTTCAGGCTTACAACCAGATCCTTTCAAGTAAACAACAATTCTCAAGATGCCAGCTCCAGACAATGTCCAAGCCCTACAATGTTTTCTTAGCATGGTTAACTATCTAGGCAAGTTCATTCCAGATTTAAGCCAACTTTCAGTACCATTACAGAGCTGACACACAAAGATGTAATTTGGTCATGGTCAGAACAGCATCAAAGAGTATTTGATGTCCTGAAGCAGAACATTCCAACCCACCAACTCTCAGCTACTATAATGTTCACAAACCAGTTACTCTTTCCTCTGATTCTTCTAAATTTGGTCTAGGTGCAGTCATTCTTCAAGAGGTAGACCAGTAGCCTATGCACCGAGAACTCTTACCCAAACTGAGATGCAATATGCCCAGATTGAGAAAGAGCTTTTAGCAATTGTGTTTGCATGTTCGAAGTTCCAAGATTATATTAATAATCAGCCTATCCAGATCAAAACTGACAACCAATCTCTTGTTGCTATTTTGAGAACGCCTATGCATACAGCTCCAACTAGATTGCAACACATTATGCTCAAATTGCAAAAGCTCAATTTCAATCTTGTCCATACAAAAGGCAAACTTCTTTATATTGCTAATACTTTATCCAGATTGCCCAGAAAAACCACAAAACAGCATAACAATGAGCAACCTGATTTTGATGTCATGGAAGTGAGAAAGTTTTCTTCCACATGTCTTGATTAGCTCAGAACTCATACACAAATTCAGGTCCTGTTCTCCAGAAGCTCAACCACTTTATCAGTCGAGGATGGCCTTCAAAGCAATCTTGTTTACCAGTAGACGTGCAGCCTTATTTTCCTTAAAGAGATTTTGTCAGACAATGGCATCATCATGAAAGGCTGTAAGGTGATTGCTCCCACATCCTTGTAAGAAGAGTATATTAAGATCTTGCATCATGGCCACTCAGGAACTGATTCTACCAAAAGAAGAGCAAACGGTCCATTATTTTGGCCTTCTATTTCAAGAGATATTGAGAAAGTACTTTCATCTTGTTCAGTATGTAATAGTACAAAGCCACATCAGCAAACAAAACCACTACAGTTAAAACAGATTCCTGAACTACCTTGGTCGACAGAAAACACAAATGTCTCTGAGTGGAATGGTCAACATTATTTGGTGTTAGTAGACTCTTATTCAAATTGGTTCAAGATTGACCTACTTCCCAACTTAACTTCCAGTACTGTCATTACAAAGTTGAAGCATCATTTTTCTGTCCACAGTGGTCCACACAGTGTTATTTATGACAATGGTGCACAGTTTACAAGTGAGAAGTTCAAGAAATTTGCAAAAGAGTGGGACTTTGTTCATATTATGAGTATTCCTGAATAACCTCAGTCAAATGACGTGGCTGAATGTGCAGTTCAAAGTGCAAAACAGCTGTTAGAGAAATCCAGATGTGACAATACCGATGTTTTTCTCAACTTGTTAAATGTCAGAAACATTCCTCATGAAAATCATCTTGGTTCACCTGCTCAAAGACTTATGTCGAGACAAACCAGAACCACATTACTAATCAGCAGTAATTTATTGGTTTCAAATGCTGAGAACAACAAAGTAGTAAAAGCCCAACTGTTGAAAAAGCATTTGTCCCAGAAGTCTTACTATGATAAAACCAGCAAACTGCTCAATTCATTGAAAAAAGGGGATATAGTGAGGATGCAGATGTCAAAAGGTTTTGATCACATCGGATTTGTGAAAAGGTTGCATCAAGAGCTGGGATCGTACATTGGGGAATCACAAGGAATGGAATTCAGATGAAATTGGAAGCATTTGTTACCAGTGTCTGAACCAGTGTTACTGCATCTTGACTGTGACAAAGACTGTTTCTCAGAGTGACTTGTCCAATGTTTCTGTTCCAGAGGACATTCCATCAGCAATCCCAATGCTGAGAAAATCCCTGAGACTACTCAAGCAGAAGATTACCCATTGACTGTCCCTGTTGATAAACCCAGTCCTAACTATTATGCCACAAGTTCAGGTCACATCTCGTAACTTACTTCCAGATACACGGCAACCTGGACATGACTACTGTTTTTCTTTATTAGTGTCTGTATAATTCCATGCCTATTCAAACGTCATTGTTTATATGAGACAGCTCAGTATAGAGGGAGGATGTAGATCAGTGTGTGTGATATACCCTTAAGAAGCTTTCCAGTGAGTCAGAACATGCATATAAGTACTGAGCATGTGCAAGCAAGAGTGCCATTTTGAGTGAGCAGAGTGTGAGCATGCAAGTATGTAGTCAGTCTGTTAGTTAGATAGTTTATTTAATGTTCTTGTCATCTATCCTGATGTATTTGTATACAATGTTGTTGTGTCTTTCAGCTTTTCCCGGTTAGGGGTCGCCACAGCAGAACTCTGGTCTGCTAATGATTGGCAGTAGATTTTTACGTGCTGGCTTGCTGGGCCTAACGCACAACCTTCAATGAAGGAACATCCATTCACGCATGCCGCCACACATAAGACGCTCTAACTGAGAATTGAACGAGCAACGTCTAACTGTGAGGTGACAATGCTACCACAGCACCACCACCGCAGTTACAATAAACTACTTAAATGAACACCCAAGCCTCAACAACTTCTTAATGCACATAAGAAGAGCGACAACCCACGATATATACAAATATGCATCCTCAGCAAATGCCACAGACAAACTTCTGTTTCCAACCTTCATATAAATGGGATATTTAAAAATGCCTCTAGATGAGACACTCTCAGAGTTTAACAAAATATTTCTAAGGATTCTAAATTAACTGGCTTTCACCCAAATAAAAAAAGGATAAAAATCTAACCCAACTTCTTTGGTTAACAAAAGAAACCAAACAACGTATGCAATTCAGGAACAAAGCATGGGAAACAATGGTCCCAAAACAAATCTCAGAGCAACTGGCAAAACATTCAAGAAACCAAACCAAATCCAAAAGTAAAACATACTAAAAAGCTTCTGTACTAAACTCCATGAAAAATACCAAAATAATTCAAAGCTCTTCTGGGCATCACTGAAAATTCTTTTCATCTGTAGTCAAACAGGCACTCCAGCACCAGCAACTAAAAATAACTCCAGCAACATTGTAAACTTCAACATCTACTTCATCTGAACAATTTTATCTCTTATCAAAGATAACCCCTCCTCTACTCCCCCACCACTTGCTTAGCTGTTGTGTTGTTGTTGTGTTTTTTGGCTTTTCCCGGTTAGGGGTCGGCACAGCGGAACTCCGGTCCGCTAATGATTGGCAGTACATTTTTACGTGCTGAGTTGCCAGCTCTGACACAAAACCTTCAATGAAGGTACACCCATTCACGCATGTCTCCACACAGAAGACACTCTAGCTGAGAATCGAACAGGACAACATCATACTGTGAGGCGACAACGCTACCACAGCACCACCACCACAGTCTTCACCAATTGCTTAGCTAAATGATCTTATCACAGCCCTCTCATTAAAACCCGTGCATACTTCAACAATCAAAAAGCATCTGCAAAATGTAAAATCAAAACGTCTAACTGCAGATAACCTTCTTAGTAAATAAAAGCAGCAGACCTACTGATCTACCAGGTCTCCATACTTATTAAACATTCCATTACAGAGAAAGATATCTCAGCCCTCTGGAAAAAAAAAATATCATACCCCTACACAAATGTGGAAATTCCTCAGAATTCTTTAAAGGCATATCACAAAGATATCTTCTTACCCAAATCCCTAGAGAAATGTTTTCACACACAGCTTCTTGAGTACCTCACTGTCAACAACATCCTCTTGCGGACCCAATATGGCTTTTGTCCAAGTCATAAAACTGCCGTTCCCCCTTTTACATTTCTCTAAAGCAATCACTTATCCTAGAAATATAGGTCACGTTGTCTCATTCATCTTCCTTGCCTGATCCGAAGCATTTGATGCTGTGTCTTATCCTAAACTACTAACCAAACTCTCCTCCTTATACCACTTCACCGTGCACTACCCTGGATCAGTTAATACCCAATTAACACCGGACAACATGTTGTAAAATGGCAATTCGCCTTCCCAGTTTTTATTCCAGTTACCGTAGGTAACCCCTATGGTATGTTTATAGGCCCCTCCTATTTAATATATTTATAAGCAAGCCTTCACTCAGCTACCAGACATGCTACCATCATGTGGTATGCCATTGACTCCACCCTCTTCTGCAAGTTTTACAAAACTCCAATCACCCAAGCATCCTTTCCTTTGGCAAATCCTGGATAACAAATGCATGCCATACTAAACTCTTAGGAGTTCACAGCTTGCAATGGCATGTAATGCTTGTACAATCACACCTCCACACATGGCTCTCATAAATGCCAACCCCAACCCCATATCATGCATACATTTGGGGTTGTATCATTCCCAGGCCTCCATTAGATGGTGATTCAGTCATACTAGGCCTCATATCTTCCCCACAAAGAAAGTAAGCTGTCTGGTGATGCAGTCATACTAGGCCTCATATCTTCCCCACAAAGAAGGTAAGCTGCCCAGTGATGCAGTTATACTAGGCCTCATATATTCCCCACAAAGAAGGTAAGCTGTCCGGTGATGCAATTATACTAGGCCTCATATCTTCCCCACAAAGAAGGTAAGCTGTCCGGTGATGCAGTTATACTAGGCCTCATATCTTCCCCACAAAGAAGATAAGCTGTTCATTAACCACTTGATTGAACCTATCACCCTCAGTCTCAGATCACCAGCATTCCCTTCAGATGTCCTCCTTCTACAGCAATGAGTTGGTCACGGTGTTCATTAATTGTAATGCTGTCAGAGGTACTAGGCCATTGAGTTCCTTACCTTGTCAATGACATACAATGTGGTTAATATTACTAAGTACCCCATAAATAACAGAAAGTAAAAATCCAAAAATAAAGTATTAAAAAAAGAATATTAGAAAGAAAGATTATAAAAATGACAAGAAAGAAAAGAATGGTGGAAGCAAAGGGAAAATAAAGAAAGAAAGAAAGAAAGAGAAAAAGAAACAGATATGAAGTCAATTAAATAGAGCTCATTGGAGCTACCAGGTTAAGACTGGCTCTTTGCATATATCAGTGAAAAAGTGTGCTGCATGACACAGATATGTCTTCATTTCTTTTTATTTTCTTTTTAGTTCTCTTTTATTTGCTGTGCTCTACCATCTGTCCATGTTCTCAGAAGTTTATAAATATATACATGTATACATATATAAATAACACAACTACTAAGGTAAA
This sequence comes from Protopterus annectens, assembly GCF_019279795.1. Taxonomy (NCBI): domain Eukaryota; kingdom Metazoa; phylum Chordata; order Ceratodontiformes; family Protopteridae; genus Protopterus; species Protopterus annectens. Next base: position 250,464,269 of record NC_056737.1, read on the forward strand.
TTCTCCATTGTTGCAAGTAAAATCCTTTCTTCTTTCAGCTGTACACAGAAGCTTTAGCAATACATTTGAAAAATAAATAAAAAGGCTTGACAGCAGACAAAAGGTACAATGCAATTTTATTGTGGTCAGCATGTAGCCAAGTATGCTGTTCAGACAAACTCCCCAAAGTGTAACGTTGTCTATGTCCTGCAGAGAGCCTGAAGACTAAATTGGTACAGAGTCTCCAGGCTGGCAGATAATAGTAGGTTCAGTCCATCTTTGTTTGTAAGGATTGAACATCGAGAAAGCAAACATGCAGAAGGACATTAAAACTGTTAGAAGACAGTGTTTTTCTTCCCTTCCTCCACTCCCACATAGTGACAACAATTGCAGAAATCTTTTGGGATGCTGCAGATACACAGACATAGCTGAAATGACAACTACCAATTAAAAGAGAAGCTGGCAGGGCTGAGGCTAAACAGAGAAACAAATTGTGTTAATCTCTTCTTAGTACAAGACATTTGTGCTGTGGAGACCATGTGCTATTTCTTTGTTTGCTGATGTTCCATGGTTAGTGTATCTTTGTGGTAAGTAGACTTTTTTAATTTACAGACCAACTCGGAATCAATTCTTAACATACAGACCAAATGTAAAATCTCTACCTCCATTACAAATTAGCATGCTGTCTCTCTCTTTCTCTGCTATTCTATTTTTTCATGTAATCAAACAGGTGTTTATCATGCATCTTGGTATAGACAGGTATGTAGGGATTTAAGAGCTACTACAGCTTTTACCTACAAGGAATTTCACTTTACCACTTATTTTAAATATTTTGTTTAGATAAACTTTTCACTACTATTTCAAAAGACATATTTAAGCTCTGTATGAAGATGTTATTAATGAAAATGCTATGCTTTATTTAAATTTTTGTAAAGTTATGAAAGAAAAATTAGTTGAAACACAGCATTCAAAAGAGGGAAATTTATCTTCTAAGATCCTATATGCCCTTATGAAATTAATTCTGTTCTTATAATATCTCAGAATCCATGATGAAACGATATAATTTTTTAATTTTATTTCACAAAATTCCCAAAATGTTATTAATAAATTGTCATTAAACATAATAAATAAATGAGAAAGTTAATGGTCATAGATATATATATATATATATATATATATATATATATATATATATATATATATATATATATATATATATACACACACACACACACACACACACACACACACACACACACACACATATATATATATATATATATATATATATATATATATATATATATATATATATATATATATATATATACACATATATAACAGACTACAGACATTACCCACTGGGTGCAGGAAAACTGATCAAAACCACAATTAATTTAAAAACTGCACCTTCATTTAATGCATTTTGCATTTATTATATTAGGTCATGAGGGTATAGGAGGCACAACCACCTTCCTTTCCACACTCCTGGGAAAAAAATATTGATTATTCACTGAAGTGCAGTTTTGATTAATTGCTTCTCTTCTGTAAGACAGCAATGTTTGACTTTTGCTGTTACTCTTTAAAAAGTGTGACTATGCCACCAAACCTTAATTTGCCTAGTATTTCTAGACTTGTTTTTGTTGTTTGTCTTTCGGCTTTTTCCCAGTAAGGGGTCGCCACAGCGGAACTTCGGTCCGCTAATGATTGACAGTAGATTTTTATGAAACGCCGAGGTGTCAGCTCGACGCCCAGCCTTCAACAAAGGCACGCCCATTTACGCACGCATGTCTTTCGAACGCTACCCAACCGCGGGGAGGACATGCAGACTCCACACAGAAGGCACTCCCAAGCCAAGCCGAGAATCGAATGGGAGAACCTCTTGCTGTGAGGAGAATAAAATGGGTCGATATCATACCATCAAAAGTTCAACTCAGGAAACCTCTGTTCCTCGAACCAAAAACAGTGAAAGTTCACATCAGCATATGTTTTACACAGGGATAGAATTAATTGACCAACACTGCGACCGTCACACACACCACACTGTGTCAAACCCACCCACATCTTACATGTTAAACTCCATAAGATAATCAAGGATAGTGGTGGATTTGGATGGAAGGAGGGTACTTTAGGAAGAAAGCCATTAACTCAATGACTCCAAAAATGTCAACATTTCATAGCCATAAGAAACACTAGTTGAAAACAAATACAATCAGCTACTCAATACAAAATATCTGCATTTTTGTGCTGTTGTTGATTACATTGAAAGTCAAGTTCTGGATATAACCATCCTGGCAGCAAATGCCCCAAAGATCTGCATAACCCAATGATAACAAGGTGAACAGGTACTCTGGAGTCAGTGTTGCTGCAGAACTCAGATCTATAAAAAAATATCATCATTAACTGTGCAACTACTTAATTGAGGTGGGCAAGCCAGGTGGATTTGAAGAAGAACTGAGCCAGAGACGGGCCAAGGGTCTGGCTTTGCTTTTAAAGCCCATTAGGAGACAAACCGGGGTCAACAAATGAAAATGGGGAGAAATGTTTTAGTAATTCTGACGTACTATAATCAAAATCTGGATGCTTACAAACTTACACATATGCTGAGTGCCAAACAATATGCTTCCTTAGTTGGTGCCTCCTTCATTTGTCACATTTCAACAGACTTGTGGACTAGAAAGTTCATTTGGTGCAAAAACTGAAAAAGGTAGCTAGCTGTTTCTTAGTATAGAGCCACAGTTGAAGACTACTGTATCACAGCTCTGTCACAACTTTTGCCTTTTGCAAGCATACCTTTACTTTTATCTTCATTGATGGTACACTGAAAGACCAGTCACACGCAGCTATCAACCTTCCTTTCTCCACAATCTTCTTCTTCCAGCTTTTCCGGTTAGGGGTTGCCACAGCGGATCACCTGTCCACTCATGATTGGCAGTGGAGTTTTACAGTGTCTAGTTGCCAGCCTGATGCACAACCTTCCACAGAAGGCAGACACATGCACACACTCACACCTAGGGCCAATTTAGAGTGTCCAATCCACCTACAGCATGTCTTTGGGATGTGGGAGGAAACCAGAGCACCCGGAGGAAACCCACGCAACCACAGGGAGGACATGCAGACTCCACACAGAAGGCACCCCAGCCGAGAATCAAACCGGACAACCTCTTCCTGTGAGGCAGCAATGCTAACCACTGCACCACCGTGGCCGCCAAGGAGAACAAATGGGCAAAATACAAAACAAGTATTAACAATTTTAACTAAGCTCATCCACTACTCCTTAGGAATATTTCATGACAAAAAAACTTTAAATAATGTAAGTTTCTTTTGGTTATATTGGATAATTTTTCTAAATTATTTAGAGCTCAAACTGAGAAGTTGATGCAATAGCCATGTATTTCACCTTTTGTAACAAGTTGTTTAAAAAAAGAAAATTAACATACAGACCTAAAAGACAAGCTTTGTTTTTTTTTTATTTTCAAAGCCCCCTTTACTTGATCAGCATTTTATACAGAAATGAAACACAAAGCAAAAATAGGACAATATTACATTGCCCCCCCCCCCCCCCACCCTCAATGCAAAAGTATATCCAGGGTTCCAGACTGGTGTCTTTTAGTTTTAATAAAATAAACTCCACTCAAACTGAGCATTAAACAACCACTAGCTGCAGTGCAAACAGACACATACAAATTACCCTCAGGGGCACACGGTACAAATCTTTTCTTTTAATAAAAACTAGATTTAATCTCAACTGGCATCAACTTCTCTCTCATAAAAACACTCAGTTCCTTGCCTTCTCTTCTGACTCACTACCAGCCCTCTGGTTCCACCTCCTACTGAGGATTTAGCATATATGATGTGCTTAGGCACAGACAGTGTTCAAACCGTTTGTCTGTGTGAATCAGATGCGTTAAAAGAATGCAAACTGTGGCTCGGCTCATTCTTGGCTTGTTGTCTTGCTAAAAAATGAGCCTGAGCCAAGATTTTACTTATTCAAGAGCTTGGCTCGAGACAACTCTCACTTGCTGCTAAATTAAATTACCCACTGCAGGGCAATGATATGTAGTCTCACATCATTTAACAACACAGTGAAGAGTACAATGCTGGTGACAGAGATAAGAGAGAAAACAACTTACTGTTAGGTATTTCACCTTCCTTGAAAAAAATGAAGAAATTGTATTATTTCAAAGGAATACAGTCTACAAAGCAATCTGCAGTTCTAAGGCTTAAACCCTGAGTATTTATGTTCCAGTTAGACACTTTTCTAGGATGAGTAAATGTTCTAATCAACAACTTAAATGATTATTTAATTGTTAATAAAAGAAAAGCACTTTTGCTTAGCTCAAGATGTCTATGCAAACAGAAGTTGCAGGGTGTATATAGCATGGTCAGACTAGCCATTGATATGGCATGCAGGAAAAAAGCCATAACTGCACTGCTAATGACGAAGCTTTTACAAGTCAGCTAAAAATTGCAGATGCCATCCACAGGGTTGATAGTGAGCTGACAAGAGCCAGCTCTCCCATTGCAAGGTGAGTGTATGGCAACTTATCAGTTCAAAGGTAGGCTAACAACTTCAGAGGGCCTTTTTAAGCCTAGCCATGCTTCCCAAAGGTGAGACTCAAACCTTGTACCTTGTATCTGTAAGGTAAATACCTGAACCAGCATGCCAATCCCCAATTTGTCACTCTATTATTGATTCCCACAGGAAAACAAGGGTAAAACATAGCAGTCATGTAAAGGACTCTAATGCAGCAAGACATCACAGTCAAGGCTGATTATGGAAATACATGCAGCTGTTGCTGTTTTCTGGCATAGCAAGAATGCTGTCCAAGGGAACCAGGGCATTGGACAAGTCCAACATGCCTTCCAGATAATAGGTAATGGCCTGTGCCATTAACACTCCTGATAAAGGTGTGTAGCAAAAGAAATATTAGCTGTCAGTCATAACAGTGCAGGGGGGAGTATAAGGCTCAGGAGGCAAACTAAGGAAATAGCAAGTGCAAATCAGTAAATTAAAAAATACATGATGATAACAATCCAAGGGCATCATAAGCTGATTATGATGATGATATAATGACCATTGGCCTCTAGCAAGTCAGCCTTGTATAAGACTGGCATCCTTGTTCCAAACAGCTAATGTTCTTTAATTTAAATCCATTTATTTATTAATAGGATAAATGGAGTGATCTATTTCAGAGCCTTTTAAGTAACAAGTCTAATCAAATTAGCAGTGGCAAATACATTATTTATATGGGTGTGTTACAGTTGGCAACTCAGTCAGCATTCTTTTTGGAGGTGAAACCTCTGTTGACATAGTTGGAAAATAAAATCTCCACAGACAGTAAACAGAAGTCAGAACTGAATCCTGGACCCATGAGACAGAGATGTTAATGGCTGAGGTACAATGATACTCACTTATAGTATAGTAACCTATACCTGTCTGCTGAAGTAAGAGCTAGTATTGTTCTCAGCAAAAAGTATTTACCTTGCAACTCTTAAAAACATAAAGGCTGCAGCACAGGAGAGGACATTGAATCCTCATGAAAGAACATCACAACAGAAAAATCAACAGAATCATAATCCATCTTAGATTATAACACACACACACCCACACACACACACACACACACACACACACACACACACACACACACACACACACACACACACACACACACACACACACACGCGCTGCACACACACACACACACACACACACACACACACACACACACACACACACACACACCATTGCTGTTCACCAGCCGCAGGCTAATATTGAACTGCTCAGGAGCTGAGTGTCATAGTACAGTAATACAGAGTACACATTCGAGCCTTCAGAATCAATGCTTTCCACAGATATCTAACAAGATACATACTTGTTTAGTCTATAACCTTCCCAAATAGATTCCATAAAAATCAATCATTTCAATTCTTTAGGCAACAAAGGGAAATAAAGTGTTACTCTTTGACTACCCCTTTAACCAGCCTTGTTGAATAAAGATAGTAGATTTTGCAAAATAAGGAGTCTATCATCCATTGAATTTGTAGCGTAACTCCCATAAGGTCCTTTCAAGTCAGCACAGTTTGCTTACTGCTTTTCTGTCAAGAATACTGCTCTAAGGATGCTCAACACAACTCCTAACCAGTTACACAAACCAAGCTTCCAGCTTTCATTTTATCCCAGTATCATTCATATTTTACTATTCCCATCATTATTGCCTGCAGACAACATTGCAACCCTGCAAATTATTTGCCCAACAATTGTAGCTGTATTGCCCCTCGGGTATGCATCTGAATTGTTTGCGTGTTTTAACTGCTTTTCTGTACATATAGACTTATCTGTATATGTAGACTAGCTACTTATTCTGCTGAATTACTGCCTCTTAAATGATTATTCAGTTGTGCACTTGCCTTGCTTCATTTAAAAAGTTTTAAATTGCTAATTTTGTAGAGTTTTAATTGCATTTACTGTTTAGGACTACACACTCAAGTGTGTTAGCCTTTTCTGTGTTTATTTACTGTATTATTGCATTGTTTAGCCTATTTTAACAAAAAAAAAAATACTATCTTGTTTGCTTGTTTCCCACCTTTCCTAGCCAGTCCAGATCCCAGGCTTTGCTTGTCTCAGGACTTTATTTTCTGTGCTCAGAGCTATCCAGACCTTGCTGTGGTAGAGGAAAGTCCTACTGCTTATCAGTGGGAGTGATGAGCATTGTACTGCCTATCTAACACTAGAGGAGTGGTTTCCAACTCTGAAATTGTGTGGTAGTGGTGCTGCGGTAGTGTTGTCACCTCACAGCAAGACGTTGTTGCGTTCGATTCTCAGCTAGAGCATCTTCTGTGTGGAGGCATGCGTGAATGGGTGTGCCTTCATTGAAGGTTGTGCGTCAGTGCTGGTAACTCGGCACGTAAAAATCCACTACCAAACATTAGCGGACCGGAGTTCCGCTGTGGTGACCCCTAACCGGGATAAGCCGAAAGAAACAACAACATTAGCCTTTTTGGGCTGATTTCTATCCCTTTCTACTTTCTCACTTAAAAATGCATGTGTTTGCACATTTTTCGCATCGTGTGCACTGCGAGGCTACAGTCTGCTCTTCAAATTTTCCCTTAGAACTAGCTGGTTTCTTAGTAGTAGCACTAAAATCTGAAACCCTGTGATTAGCACTTGCTCTAGAACCTGCTGGAAAGCACTAGGAAGCCTGAAACTGATACAAGCACTCAACTCTGCTTGTCAATAAGGAGAAATTAATCGTAGGCACTAAACAGCCTATAATTGCAAAGTATCTTGCAAAGGTAAGGGAAAACAGCTCTTATACTTTACAAAAAAAGCACCTAAACAGGCATGTCCAAGGGTCAGCTTCTGGTGATTTCTCCTGTCCACCTGGTGAATCTGGGCATACTGGGGTAATGCGGCAACTGCTTCATGTGTGCAGACAACCCTCTCCTCCTACCATCCAATACTACAACCTGCGAGAGATGTACTTACATAGTTAAACTGGAAGCAAAGCTCTCTCCGGCCAAGATTGTGCTAGACAGTCAAGAGGAGAAGGTTAACACCTGCACTACACCTCAAGCAACTCATAGCCCTTCAAAACCCACACCATCAACACCCACACATAGCAACACTAAACCCACATATGCGGAGGCCCTTAACATTAACCTGCCCAAGCAACGAGGACCTCCAAAGCTGAAATGCAAACAAACACCAGTCACAACCAAAGTGACACATAGCTCACAACACCAGTGTGCCACCCAACAACAGCCCCTAAGGCAAGACAATGTACCCAACACTTTAGTCATAAGTGACTCTATAGTCAGGCACACTGATGTCCCACTCACCAGGCTGAACAAGGAGAAAATTACAGTCAGCTGCCTGTTGGGTGCCAGGATCTGCCACATAATGCATGCACTCAAGTCACTCCACAACAAGTACAAATACGACTCTGTCATTGTTCATGCTGGAGTGAATGACTTGAGACGTACCTCCCTGGACTACATGAAAAGAGGCATGGAGGAGCTCTTGGATTATGTGTGTGTAGGTAATGCTACTCAATGCTAGAAGTCTAAACCTCAAAATGCACTCTCTCGAGGCACTCCTAAAAATGGAGAACATCGATATCTGTGCAGTAACTGAGACCTGGTTCAAGGCTCCAGAGAGCACCCCTGCAATACCAGGCTACAACTCTTACCACACTTTTTGGCCACAAAACCAAAACCAAAACACCAAAGGTGGAGGAGTGTCCATATTCACCAAGGATATTCACACCTCCAGGCTAGTTGCCCAACACAATGCATCTTAAATTCTCCAGGTGCAACTAACAATAGGTAAGACTGCAATCCAAATTGTAGCTTGCTACAGATCTCCCACCATGCCCCAAGATTCTCACTATACCTTTCTAAACATACTGGAAAATATTAAGATACAACCAAATAACCTAATACTGGGTGATTTCAATTACCCTGCCATTAACTGGGAAAACTACTCGGGTACCGACTCCTTTTCCCAACGGTTCTTGGAATTCATAAATTCCAATGCCCTGGATCAACTAATCCATTGTCCCACCACGGACTCCAATATCCTAGACCTGGTCATTACCAACATGGGAGATAGATGCTCCACACCAGTGGTCACCCCCTCATTGGTAAGGTCTGACCATAAGCAAATCACCCTTGACATCCACAACCCACCCCCACCTCACAGTAAGGAAATTTCCTTAAAAAAATTCTCCAAAGCCAACTTCATGCTACTGAAGTCAGAAGTGACAAACTTCATGACACCCATGCAGACGGGATCTGAAAGTTCAATTGCAGAATCCTACACTAAGGCACTGTACAAGCGCATCCACTAGTGCATGAATTGTGCCATCCCAAATAGAACCAAGATGCTCTCCTCCAAAAAAAGGAAGCTAATTTGGTGGTCCCCTGCTATAAATAAACTATATAACAGAAGGAAGAAACTGTTGCAGAAAAGGGGAAAATCCCAGGATGCAAAAAACTCCCTCACCAGCCTCAGTAAGAAGTTGAGATCCATCATAAAATCCTCAAAAGCTAGTTACGAAAATAAAATTGCCAAAGATTCCAAAGGCAACCACAAGCCATTTTATAATTATGTCAAGAATCTAAATGGCAATGCTCAGATCTGCTCTGAGCTTCAACAGAATGGCATTAAATATACTGATCCCAAAGATATTGCCAATATCTTGGCAGATTGATTTAGTGCCAACTTCACCCCCCTCTCAGCCCCTAAAGGGCATATCTCAATACCAAAAGATTGCCAAATTCCGGTAATCACGACCACACAGATAGAAACCACACTCTCCAAACCTAAGAATACAGCATCCATGGGACCAGATGATATCCCTGGCTGTGTACTACATGAACTACAAAATGAACTGGCACCTCACCTAAGTGCCATGTTTAATCATAGCCTCACCTCAGGCTTCGTGCCCACTGAGTGGCGCACAGCTACAGTTATCCCACTCCACAAGGGGGGATCCACCTTGGATCCCGGGAACTACCGTCCCATCAGTCTGACGAGCCTGATCTGCAAGGGCATAGAACGCATTATCATGGAACTTATAAACAAAGACATTTGCAACCTTCAAACACTGGACCCCACCCAGTTTGGGTTTTTGAAGGGCCGATCTTGTCTCCTGAACCTGATTGACTTCTTCGAATAAGTCTCCAGAGCTGTGGATGAGGGTAAGACGGTCCACACAGCCTATCAGGACCTTGCCAAGGCCTTCGATACCATCCCCCACTCTGGAATCATAGATAAACTTACTAAACTGGGCATAAATCCCTACGTCACTTGATGGGTTGCCAACTGGCATACTGACAGAACTCAGACTGTAAAAGTAGCCGAGTCCAAATCCAGCTCCAGACAAGTGACAAGCGGAGTACCTCAGGGTTCAGTCCTGGGACCACTCTTGTTTGGCATTTACTTCTCTGAAGTACAGGCCAACACTAAGGGACTCTGGCTAACAAAGTTCGCAGATGACTGCAAACTGGGAGCCATTACTGAATCCCCAAATGATGTGGATATTCTACAAAAGGGCCTAACAGAAACAGATGCCTGGTGCCAGAGCCATGGGCTCAAGCTTAATGTCAAGAAATGTATAGTTATCCCCTTTGAAAAAAAGCATGTACCCATGAATTACCACATAGGTGGCAGTGCACTAAACATCGAAAGTGTGATGAGAGACTTAGGGACACAGGTGGACAGTGGTCTCACTTTCGATAACCACATCGCCACAACAGTCAGGAAATCCTTCTATGTAGCACACCTCATCACTAAGGGCTTTTCATCCAGAAAAAAGGAGTCATTGTCCCACTGTACTCATCCCTCATTAGACCCATTATAGAGTATAATGCCCCGTTTGGTATGTACCTCACAAGGCATCTGCAACAGCTGGAAAGGCCACAGAAATACCTCACTAAAAGAATCACAGGCCTAAAGCAGATGCCATATGCTGACCGTCTAAAAAAACTCCAGTTATACTCTGTGGCATATCGTCTACTCAGAGGCGATCTCTGCTTAACATACAAGGCTATGTCAAACCCTGAGCTGTTGGACATGCTCCACTTAAAGAAATCCCAATCCCTCAGAGCCACATGCTCCAGGGATCTAAACCTTGTCATCACAATGAACAAAACATGTTGGAGGGATAGGTTCCTGACCCAGAGACTCCCCATACTCTGGAATAGACTGCCCATACATGTCAAGCAGAGCACCTCCTTGGCCCTCTTCAAAAGGAACCTTGATGATTGGATGGGAGATAGGAAATTCACCCAGGGGATCATGTCAGTCACCCTGCTAGACAGGGGTCCAGAGAAGTAAATATTGTGGGAAGAAATATCCAGGGAATTGTTATGGCTAGGCTTGTATAGGCCCTAGGGCCAATAGCCTACTACCAACCTATGAACCTAAATAGCATAAGCCTGCAGTCAACTATTTTTGTTCTGTCACTTATGTTATCCCAAGGCCACTGGGTATAAGATGATTCTATTGGATGACCATATGAAGGGTGAAGACCAGCAAATTAAATTTCTGGTTATTATTTAGTTTTTTTATAATTGATAGCCACGGTGGTGCAAACTACTTTTGTTCTGTCACTTATGTTATCCCAAGGCCACTGGGTATAACATGATTCTATTGGATGACCATATGAAGGGTGAAGACCGGCAAATTAAGTTTCTGGTTATTATTTATTTTTTTATAATTGATAGCCATGGTGGTGCAGCGGTAGCATTGTAGTCTCACAGCAAGAGGTTCTCCTGTTCGATTCTCAGCTGGAGCTCCTTCTGTGTGGAGTCTGCATGTCCTCCCTGTGGTCGAGTGGCATTCGAAAAACATGCGTGAATGGGCATGCCTTTGTTGAAGGTTGGGCATCGAGCTGGCACCTCTGCACCGTGAAAATCTACTGCCAATCATTAGTGGACCGGAGTTCCACTGTGGCGACCCCTAACTGGGAAAAGCCGAAGGAACAATAACATTTATTTTTTTATAATTACAGTTTATTAGTGTAATATCCTAGCAGGGTAAATTCTATTAGTGCCATATACTATACCTACTTGAAATAAACTGGTTTAGATTTGTGACCTGTGTGTCTGAAATGCTAAATGGCAGCTGCTTTCAGAACAGTTTTAAATCTGGAATGAATCAGTGATAGTGTGAAAATACATCGGATCTATTCTTCAAGAAAGTGGGCTATGCATGTTTTCTAATTGGATCGTACATCTCTTGCTGATATCAAGAAGAAAACAAGTTTATACTCTCAGAACCCTTATGTTAATTAATATAAGATTATTTATGAATCCTTTTATTTATTCTCATAATTCCACAGACACCATTAACCTGTTTGCTGGGATTAAGAAAGAGAGAAAGAAAGTCAAATCCTCAGCTTCCTTTTATTTCAAAAAGAAGATCAAAGGAGTCTGTGACATGTAAATAAACAACATTAACTGGGCTGAAAAGAAACAACAGGGCTGGTAGGACTGATATTTGTTTGTACGTTAATTAGGTTAGACAACTAGTCTGACAACCATTTCAGCCATGACTCAGGTCAAATTGGCAAGCAAAGGTAGATATATGCTCACACACGCACATACACACAGACACACACACACACACACACACACACACACACACACACACACACACACACACACACACACACACGAATCCGACATGAAAAAGAATATTATGAGTAGCCAGAGTATTTCAGATTAATGACAGGTATCTCATAGCTTACACAATATCAGTCAGTCATGCAAATAAAAATAAAGTAACAACAACGACAACAATACTGAAACTGTGCATCACAATGGACTTCATGACAGAAATCCAATCAAAACTCAACTGATATGGTCAGATTTTCAAGCAAACTATAGATTAACACATAAAAAACATAGATTTACTTGATTTAACAATATAACAAAGCATACAGGCCAACTTGGCTTTGCAGTCTCACAGCATTACATGCACAGTACTTTTCTAGATAAATCAAGGAAGTTTTGCCACTTTCCAAAGAGTGTTACCAGATATCTTGTCCAGCTCCTGGTCTATGATGCATGCAGGCACGCGCACACACACACACACACACACACACACACACACACACACACACACACACACACACACACACACCTCCTAGCAGTGATTGTCCCAATCATCTTTAATCTTACTCCAGAAATCTTCATACGAGACAATTCCCAGGCCAATCCACATAACAGTCCTGAATGAACTTTCCACTTTAGGGTCCACAAACATGAGTTATAGCCCTTACTTAATCTTTATTTGTCCTCACCTGGAGGAATGATAAATGTGCTATTACCCTTGCTTAACCACAATGTAGATACTCACCATGGAGAAGAACTAGTTTCTGGAATATATGTGCTTATCTGAACAAAAGCGCTTAATAATTTACTGCGGCTATCCTGTAAATTTGTTTTTTTTTGCTGTGTGGTTATTGGTTGTTTTTTGGAAAACCTTTGCAAATTCATTTGGCTTCTTCTTGGTTACTAGATATTTGTTTAGCCAGTCTGTTTTTTTATATAAAAGTCCCCTCCCACTATTTAACTCCATTAAACAATTAAGCAATAATCTTAAAGTAACAGAACCTAAATTCACAGCAGCCTATTTGAACAAAAACTTTGTGAAGTAAATGAGCTGGTTATACACTGCACATAACAGTATTTACACATTGTCTCACCTTTATCAATCCAAAATATTACATTACTATTCTCTCAGTGCAAAACAATTGGTTATGAATTCCACTAGATGGGTTGTGGGACCTGGACAACCTATCCAACTATATGTATGGGTGTACGGTTAAAATCTTAAAGCATTCTAGTACAAAACAAAAAAAGTGAAATAAATGAAACCCTTCCAGTTAAAACAAAGATTTCTCAGAAATATCTGCAAGTTGATTAACAAAGAACTATTATGTCGATGTAGTTTTCTTTCTCCTGTGGCACAGGATCCCTAAGAATAAAGTTCAGTAACTCTATCCTCTTTTCCTGTATTTGGTGTCCTAGTTAGTACTTGTAGTAGCTTTCCTCTTGGAAATGTATCAGTCACTAGCACTGCAGGGTAAAGTCGTTGCCTGTTTCAAGAAATGCAATATGCAATTCACCCCTTACACTAACCACAGAAGGTTTTGCTTCTGCCGTGGATTAAGCAGGTGAATGAGATAATTCTGTCCTTTTTCATGTTTTCCTCATCTTTAAGTTAATGCACTAAAATTTCCAATCAGTTTAAAAGACTGCTTAGCTTTTCACTAAATTCTTCTCTGAGCCCTTGAAAATTCCATGGTTGGAGTGTTTCCTCTTCGGCAACCCCTATTGGTTGCTCTAATAAAATACTCTTTATATCTTTTTTTCATTATCAGTGACATCCATTTTAAGATTTGGGGTTCCCTCTTTACCTTTTCACTGTCCTAGTAATATATTTGTATTCTTCTGACATATTTGAAATTCTGAGTGACAAGCTTTCAAGCTTTGTCCACTACTGCAACCACAGGCTGCACCTCAGTTTTCCTTATACCAATATCTACTTCTTGTTCCATAGTATTAAACAAATTTTCAAGACTATTAATATTTCCGCTTTTGAAATTCATGGGATGTTCTTCATCCTTAGTTGCTGATCCGGATGTCAGAAAAGCTTCAATTAATTATTTCTTGTGGAATATTGCAAGAATTAGGACTTACCTCGTCTATAGTGGATTGTTCTTGCTTGGGCTGCTCTCGCTGTTCACGGCGCGGGCCCGGCGTCCTTTCGCTTAGATTTTCTAAAGCGCCTCATTCCAGTAGATTAGACTGTGCTAGCTTTGTTTTACGGTTGTGAAGTTGTATTGTTTAGATGGCATCTGGAGTACAAATTTGGGCTAAAGAGGAAAAGACCGGTCTAAAGCTAAGCTCTGGTGTTCAATAGGGCCGGCGGGTTCTTGTTTAACATGGTTGATTCTTGTATGGAAACCATGGTTGATTCTGAATCCCCATCTCCCTTGCTTTTGCAGGAGCCTGTCCTTTCTGTTTAGCCTGGCTTTTCGGGGGCTTCGTTAACTCTGGTGTTCATTACAGTTGAAAGTGGTGTAGGCCCTCTTACAAAGTAGCTAAAGGGCCTGCTATAATCTAAGCTAAAGGCCTGTCTAAGTCTAAATCTGGTCCCTCTGCTTTCTATGTCTTCCTCTTTTCTCTCAGGAGGATCCCTGTTTTCGGACAGCTCCTCTAATGGAAAGTTGTCACTTGGATCATTTGGGGCCTGGGGGTCATGAATCCCAGCACTCGGTTGCTTTTGCAGGTTGAAGGCTACAAGTTACATTTCCAGCTATGAAGGCCCTCCAAAGCAAAGGGTGCCACACAAGGTCAAAATTTAATGGCTTTTCTACTTCAGTAGCTAACAGGCCAGCTGGGGGGGATTCTGGTCCCTCCTCTTTTTCCTAAGGCCCTCTATTTTCTGCTCTTTTCTTGGGCCTTCCAAATGAAGGAGATTCTTCCCACATACCTCTGGACAATTTCCTCCTCATTTGGTCTCAACGACAGCTTAACAGTTTGCTAACCTATGCAAACTCTACTCCATTTTATCTCCACTTCTCCTCCTTTCAAGCTGGATCATCAGGAATCCTCAGCAAATTCTGGGTCAGGGGGTTTCCTCTTTTTACTGCGTTTCTTATTGGCCGTGGTGGTTCTCTACCTTCTGCTATCTCTTTAGTTCTTTCTACTGTGAGAAGGTTCTTTGGGTTCTGTGGATTCTAGGAGGTTTCATTCTCAATAGGAGAATTCAAATTTATTGTATCCTCAAGGCAAAGACAGTTTACCTTCAAGAGGAAGACAAGTTACTTCAAACTCTGGTGCCGAGGCCATTCTGTTTACGAAATAAGTAATTCTGCAGTTCCTTCTGCGGCATGGGCGGTACCCTCAAGGACTAGAATACTCTCTGTGTGTGTTTTTTACTGACCCCTCTCAGATGGCTTTTTCTGACCTCTGACCCGCAAGCACTCTTCAGGCGTCCAATTTTGCACTATCCCAAGTCTACAGTATCACTGCATGACAGTCCAGCCAATCTTGGTAGTTACCAATGCTTCACCAGCATATAATCCAGCTACAAACTGCATATGAGGAAGCTTCAGCAATCAAGTCCAGTCTTTTAGACCCTCATTCAGAAAAGTTTCTGACACAGAATCATTTTCTAGCCTCTTGTACAGTCAGAATTCTTGGACAATCACATTCTCTTCTCTTCCTATGGGGCAAAGTCACTATCAGTAACAAGGCAGATGCCGACATAACACCAGTCCTTCTTCCTCAAACTTTGGGTCTTGCATTCTCGTACTTCTGGTGCCCCAGAGCATATGCATAACCATAGAAGAATCAGATTGTGGCGACGGACATACTGCCACTGGCTGGGGAGGGTCGATGACTAGCTGGCTTTCAGATGCTACTGGTACAGACAACACTACAGTCATGTGGTACATCAACAAACAGGGGAGTGGAATCAGAACCTGCAGGGGATGGACACATTTCATTTTAGTTTGAGACTCCTCTATGGAGACACATTTCCTCCCTGTGTGTTTTTCTGCTCTAAGTTTGAACCATTTCTCAGGGCAGTTGCTCAATTTGCACAGGACAAACAGGCTGCTGGAAATTGGATTTCCAGAACACATTGCAGTCTCATATGGCACAGGAACTGACAGGTGGCTTGAGCAACAGTACATTTGCTACCAAAACTTTGAAAGGCTGTTCATCAGATGTTCCACAGGCACAGTTTCAAAGTTGGCAAACAAAGATTCAGTTGGAACAACTTTGGAAAATTATGCCTTTCCTCCCTTTGTTCCTCATTCCAAAGGTACTTTTGAAAGTCAGGAGGGACAAGCCTCATATGATTCTGATAGCACCAGATTGGCCAACAAGCTGAAATTTTGCACAGCTGGAGATTGAAAGCTTGGCAAGTGGATTTGGCCTTTACCACTCCTTCCACTTCCGTTCTCCCTCACAAGCATCAGTTTTGCTGCAGAGGACAGTCCTGCAGTCATTTTAACAATCCCAGCGAATTCATCCCAGCACCAGATTGTGGGCGTCAGCACTGGAGTCACGTTGCTTCTTTTGGAAGCTAGGCTGAAGTTAACACTCTTTGTGTTTATCAGCGAAATGTTTAAGAAGATTTTCTTTGGGGCACGGAAATTGGATTGGCTGTCTCTGTTTGAGGATTTGGGGAGGCACACTACAGTACCTTACTGAATTACTGGACTGGGGTTTGTCTTTTGATGCTGGAAAAAGCACTGCATTTTTTTTTTTCTATTAACTTCTGGTTGCTTTTTATTCTACCTACACTTGCTGTAATTATTTCTACTCAGGGCAAAAACTAAGACTGCAATTTGTCTTTTCCCTCCAAAATCTTTTGAAGATCCCATGTTGCTCACTACCTACTGTACCCCTTTGAATACCTCCTGAATTGCCTGAAATCTTGTCTTTTTTGAATATTTTTGCTTGAATGGCTGAAATTTTTGTCTGGGATACTTTGCTTGTGTTCTCATCTTTGTGTTGAGGCCTCCTTTTTGAAAGGGCTTCTACGTGGCAGGCACTCATTTGTCTTGGAATTTTGCTACAAGAGTTTCCTGCCTTCTAGGAGCCTGTCTATTTGCAGAGCCAGTTTCTGCATTGATGGCTTTGATCTATTCCAAAATTTTGTTTTTTTTTTGTGTTGATCCCAAAATAAAGGGAAATTGTTCATTTGGTTTGATGTCCACAGACTGTTACGTTTTATTTGAAGGCAGAACTAAGAGGAAAGACAGTCTCACAGATTGGTTGTTTCTTTTGCTGTGAGTTGTGTCAAAAGCATTGCTTTTTGTAATTATTTTCATATTCCCATCATGGAAGAATTTCCCTGCTGGGATCAGACCTCCATTCCACGAGGGCATCTTCTGGATTTGATGTGTTTCTACCTATTCTGCTACCTGGAAAGTGTTGGGTAACAAGATATTGAGTTCAGCACACACTTTACTCATCAGTATCATTCAGTTAATACCGTTATCATCTTTACTGGTACAGTGCTACCCAGTCCACACTTTTATTTGTGGCCCCCCTCTTCAGTTTAAGCGCACCCCTGCTTTTTTCCTTTGCCTCTTGCCTTTGTGTTAATTGCCCAATGGTTATGACTGAGAACCTTAAGAAGTTGGCAAGTCTTTGTACCTACCATAAATGTATAAGTGTAGGATAGAGGCTGCCACGATCCCTCCCTCCCCTCCCTCCTCTGTGTTGTTACTGTGGTTGTTGGGTTTATTGTGCCTTGGATTTTTCTTTTGTTCCCTTCTTTCTTTTGTTTGTAGGCATTCTTTATAGGGGCATTCTGACTGGGGCAAGAAAGACTAAGGATATGACGTCTGGGTATTAGTAGTACGTACTACTGATGTCAACTCAAACTCAGACTATGACTATGCGTCCCAGCCCTAATTTCTTATAATTCTTGCCGACCGAGGACTACGGGGATCACCATGAGTTATATGACTGCAGCAATGTGGATCCTCGAACATCTACATTTATGGTAGGTACAAAACTGTACTATTTCAATGCCTGAATCAAAGTCTCCCCTTTATCTTATCCATGTTTTTAGTGTTCATCTAAAAATCTCATAAATATGAACCCCTTGACAAGGGGCTCAAGTTACCATGCATCCATCACCAAACTTTAACATAGGTGCTTCTTTCTCTACATTATTTTCTGCAAAGTGTAGCTCACGGTAAGTCTTGTCATACCCCTGTCTTTCCCCTGTTTGCACTAACATTCTGATAATATGAACCTCCTTTTTTTCTTTTTGTTATAATTCTGATTTTCAGTATAACAAAGATGTTAGAGTGTTTGTATATATCATGCTTATGTTCCCTCACCATTGACACTTTAAGACTGCTGTGTGACAATACCATTTTAAGAGTATATGTATCCAACAATGCATTGTATTTCTAAGCTATTGCCAGTATGTTCAAAATGACTGAAATGTTAATGTCATTTCTATGGAGCTGCTCTGTTATACAGAATAAATATTAAATGTTGACTAAAATAATACTATCCTGACATTTCTGAAATTGCCAACAACAATCAGTAGGTAACCATTGGTGTACCACCTGTCAATAGAATTTTGCTTTATTCTGACAGAAAGAAGGCCAGAGCCCTGAATACCACCTGTCAATTATAATATGGCTTATTTTGACAGAGCAAAAGAAAGAGTCCTGAGTAGTTTGTATCGTGTATCCTATCATTTTACTAGTAAGTGTCTCACTTTCAGCACCTATATCCACTCCAGCTCATTTTTCTCTTGGATATATAAGCCCTCTCCTCTTTAGATCTGTATCAGAATGTTTTGTCAATTTTTAGATATCCACCTGCATTATATTAATTTAGGATGTAATCTTCAATCACTCAACCTTCAGTACTTTAATTAATATCTCTTCTCATGTTAATGTATGGAATTCTTTGTTATGGTTCATGGGCATACGCCTTACACCCTACAGAATTATTTTTGCTTAATACTTTTACCTATAAGCCTTCCCATACAAATGGTAGTTCACCACAATATTTTTTTTCAATTTCTTTTGACTTTGTATCAACAAAGGATAACTCTAGACAAAGATTATAATCATTCATGATGTTTTTTATAAATGCAGTTGAGGATAATATCTCCCAAGTTATATTCATGGGTTATAAGCCTAGCCAATTTCCCTTTGAAGGTGAGAATCAAATCCTTTATTTGTGTCTGTGAGGTAAACACCTTACTCATTATTCTAACCCCCAGCCACATTATCTCCATATTCTCCAGCAAAATAAAATTTAAAATATTAATAGTAACATACAGAACTTGTTTTGCAAAAAGGTCAAGCTCCCAGGCTGCCACAATGTGAGGGGCTTCTCTCCACATAGCTCATTATTACTACTGTCGCTCTGAGGCTATTCGGACTCGTAGGAAGACCATAAGTTACAAAAGTAATACTTAAGTATCTCACGTTTTCTCTGAGCTGGAAGAACATCAGAAAAAAAATTATCTACTTATTAATTTGCTTGTTTTTTTTTCATACTTGATAATCAGGTAGGTGGGCTGGTCAAATGACCCTTTTCAGGAATGAACTGGATCAGAAGTACACAGAGACAGACAGAGAGACATACTTACACACATAGAAATACATATGAGTTAAAGGAGGTATAAAAATAACTAAAAATACATCATACTAACAAAGCAATAAAAATATCTGTACTTAGGCTTTGGTTAACATAGAAAGGGCTCCTGTTGTAATCCAAGCCTGATAAAGTAGACGCTTTGAATTAGAAAAAATAACTACATAAATGCAGGAGAACAGTGCATATTGAGCATTGCCATTATTTTTTAAAGTTGTTGTTTTGCAGGGGAGCAAGTACCATCCCCCATCTCCTAGTCTTATATATACCATCTCCAAGATTCTGATAACTCATAGAAAATGGAATCTTCTGAGAAATGGCAGTCTTGGACATAGTACATATATATATATATATATATATATATATATATATATATATATATATATATATATATATATATAAGTCTGCATTTCTACTCATTCAGTCTCGATATTTCTGGACATGCACTAAAGAGTCTTGGAATATCAAATGGTTACCATCAACAGGAGCTGGTGCTTTAATGGGTTATTATAGTATTTGCATTTGATGGCATTTAATAGATGGGATTTTTAAAAGATTTAAAATGTGAATAGGTTTGGCCAAATCCAAAAAATGGAATGGAGTCCACTGGCAAGTATATACCAAAGCAGAATGGTAAAAACAGTCCTTTATTAGAATAAAATGATTATCAGTATTCACCAACTTAAGATAATAAGCCCTTTTGTCTCCAATTATACAATTCAGGAGACTTTATCAAACAAGAACTGAACATTAAAACAGAGTTTAAATACTAAAAACACTGAAAATCTCCCTCCCAAATGACATAGCTTCCTGGCAGAGCACAAAGTTCTAATTAAAGAAACAGTGTATCTTCCTGGCAAAGCACAAAGTTCTAATTAAAGAAACAGTGTATCTAAAAAGAACATTGAGCTGAAAACCATATACAAGTGCAAATCGCATGCATAAAATAGTAATAGATAATAAATAAATAACTAATATATATTGGCAGTACTCTAATAAATATAAACAACAAAATGTGTTCATGTGCAATCATGCAACTGCCAACAAAAGATAAACAAATGCATATAACAAAGTATTGGTAGCTTTGTAAAAATACGCCCTAAACTCTTATATGACAGAATTTAGCAACTGTCATAAAAATGTGCAACATATGGTTTAAATGCTTGTATTACATAGGTTAAAACTGTTTTTTAAAAAATATATATTTTTAATACAGTGAGACAACTAGATGGGAAGAAATTTGGGCAATAAAAATATACACTAAAACACCACCACCTTCTCCGATAGTCTAAGAAGCCGATGATTAAATATGTAAACATAAAACTTATCTCATATAATACAACAATATGCAAACCTAATAAATACCAACTAAATAAATAACTAACAGTTAAAAAAGAAATAAATAAAAGGTGTATTTCCATTAGTCTCTACCTAATGCTTTTATTTTTAGCAAACTACTAATAGAAATGTTATCATTTAAGCCTGGCAAACATGCCGCATTCAAGCGCAACTGCCAGGCTAGTTCAGTTTTTTTCTAATTAGTATGGACAAGCACCTCCCCTAGTGGAATACACCATACTTTCCAATATAAAAAATTAAAAAAAAGTGTTCTGGGTATATATTAATATGTTTGGCTAATGCATTATGGTCGTGGCCATCACGAATATCCCTAAGGTGCTCACCTATTCTATTCTTCAACTTTCGTTCAGTTTTGCCAATTTAATAACATGAGCAAAGTACACATAGGGCACATTAAACAATTCTCTCCGTGTTACAAGAGAATTTACCACTGATCCAAATGTTCATTCCATTGGCATCTACAGCTTCAGCTTCTAGTATATTGCTAAAAAACTTGCATCTTCCACATTTATACATATGTCCCCTACTTCGTTTTGGTGCATGATGTTCAAATATATTTTTCAAACAACAGCCTTTCCTATATACACAAATCGGATCTTCCCCAAGAATATTTACCATATCCTTGTCATTGCATATGAATTCCCAGTTCTTATTTAATATATTTTTAATGTTAGGAAAAAACAAAACCACACCACGCTGTGAGCCTCCAGAGAAAACAGTCAAGAATATGGAGAAAAAACACTGGTATGCTCACCACAGCATAAATTCCAAGCTAAAAGCTGGTATAAAATGTACAGTCCACCGCTTCAAAGGTTAAAATCTCTTTATTAAAACACAAAGGATAAAGCTTTCGTGCTGTAACCTTCTTCAGATCTACTTAATCAAAAAACAGTGGGTTTATATACACTAAATGAAATTCAATCAAGCATGTGATACAAATCAATTAAACAATTAATGAAGCATCCAGTTTTAAAGGCACAAGTGCTTGTCCAACTATCTATAGATTCATTACTATATACAATTTAAAACACACCAGAAACTATTTGACATATGAAGCTCACTACCAATAGGTTACAACCATAGGGAGAGAAAAAGTGTTTTAATAAAGAGATTTTAACCTTTGAAGCGGTGGACTGTACATTTTATTAATGTTATATGCATCCCTACTAAAAGTAGTTATAAAACTATTCTGATATAATTTATTAATTTCAGCCAGCTTATTGTCAATAAGGTTTGCAGGACCTGAGTCAGGTAAAACTAAACACTCATTAGTATTAAATTCTATTCTCCCAACATCTTTAATTTTCAGAATAGGTACAAAGTGACCTTCTTGTCTCTTATTAACAACTTCATTCATTATTTGATCAATTAGTTTCACTGGATATTTACTTCTAATGAACATCTGTTTAAGAATGTCACATTCCGCTAAAAATTTATTCCATTCAGTAGTCATCCGGGCTGCACACACAAACTGTCTCTTAATTACAGCCTTTAATTACAGAATAGAATTTAGTACTAATGAGTCTTTAGTTTTACCTGACTCAGGTCCTGCAAACCTTATTGACAATAATGTGGCTGAAATTAATAAATCATATCAGAATAGTTTTATAACTACTTTTAGTAGGGATGCCTATAGCATTAAAATATATTAAATAAGAACTGGGAATTCATACTCAATGACAAGGATATGGTAAATATTCTTGGGGAAGGTCCGATCTGTGTATATAGGAAAGGCTGTTGTTTGAAAAATATATTTGAACATCATGCACCAAAACTAAGTAGGGGACATATGTATAAATGTGGAAAATGCAAGTTTTGTAGCAATATACTTGAAGCTGAAGCTGTAGATGTCAATGGAATGAACATTTGGATCAGTGGTAAATTCTCTTGTAACACGGAGAGAATTGTTTATTGTGCCCTATGTGTACTTTGCTCATGTTTTTACATTGGCAAAACTGAACGAAAGTTGAAGAATAGAATAGGTGAGCACCTTAGGGATATTCGTGATGGCCACGACCATAATGCATTAGCCAAACATATTAATATATACCCAGAACACTATTTTAAATTTTTTATATTGGAAAGTATGGTGTATTCCACTAGGGGAGGTGCTTGTCCATACTATTTAGAAAAAACTGAACTAGCCTGGCAGTTGCGCTTGAATGCGGCATGTTTGCCAGGCTTAAATTATAACATTTCTATTAGTAGTTTGCTAAAAATAAAAGCATTAGGTAGAGACTAATGGAAATACACCTTTTATTTATTTCTTTTTTAACTGTTAGTTATTTATTTAGTTGGTATTTATTAGGTTTACATATTGTTATATTATATGAGATAAGTTTTATGTTTAAATATTTAAGCATCGGCTTCTTAGACTATCGGAGAAGGTGGTGGTGTTCTAGTATATATTTTGATTGCCCGAATTTCTTCCCATCTAGTTGTCTCACTGTATTAAAAATATATATTAAAAAAAAAAAACAGTTTTAACCTATGTAATACAAGCATTTAAACCATATGTTGCACATTTTTATGACAGTTGCTAAATTCTGTCATATAAGAGTTTAGGGCGTATTTTTACAAAGCTACCAATACTTTGTTATATGGAACCTAATTTAGGATTCCATGTTCATTGTGCATTAAATCTTTTGTTGGCAGTTGCGTGATTGCACATGAACAATTATTGTTGTTTATATTTATTAGAGTACTGCCAATATATATTAGTTATTTATTTATTATCTATTACTATTTTATGCATGCGATTTGCACTTGTATATGGTTTTCAGCTCAATGTTCTTTTTAGATACACTATTTCTTTAATTAGAATTTGTGCTTTGCCAGGAAGATACACTGTTTCTTTAATTAGAACTTTGTGCTCTGCCAGGAAGTGATATCATTTGGGAGGGAGATTTTCAGTGTTTTTAGTATTTAAACTCTGTTTTAATGTTCAGTTCTTGTTTGATAAAGTCTCCTGAATTGTATAATTGGAGACAAAAACACTTATTATCTTATGTTGGTGAATACTGATAATCGTTTTTATTCTAATAAAGGACTGTTTTTACCATTCTGCATTGGTATATACTTGCCAGTGGACTCCATTCCGTTTTTTGGATTTACTTCTTGGTTTCCTTTCTATCACGATAAGTTTGGGCAGTTGTCAACAGCTGAAGGCATGGAGTTCCAGACATCTAGATATTATTTATTAAGGCCATTTAAGATAAAAGGGGTTTGATACAGAAGGATGGCACTGGATTTAATATTTTAGAGAGTGTTACTTTTAACTTTAAGAAACAGTGCAAGTGATGGCAGGAGTTTAGGAATGATGCTTTCTAGACAGTGATAAACAATACGAGGGTAGCACATAAATTGAAGTGTATTAGTTCATGTATTAGTTCATGGTAAAAGGTTGCAAGAAAGTAAAATTAAGAGGAAAGACACATAACAACAAAAAGTAGACCTTTGATATGAATAAGGTAATATGCAGATCAGGATCTCTACACAGTCTTAACAGAACCTGAAAAAGTAGACCTTGACCTTGAAGGAAAATCACAGACAAGATATGGAAGTATTTGAACTTCAGAAGGCCTTATACTCATATTAAAGTAAGAACCCAACCTTTAAAGGAAACATGAAGCCAGTTGTGTTAGGACAGAGTTAAACAGTCAAATTCTTTGCTTCTAGGAAAGGAAAATATATCGACAGGCATTAATGGTCAAAAGTATGGCATTGAGCATTATCAGAATTCCCACACGATGATGGCAATGCATAGATCATTCTGCATGGAATGCCATGTTATGATTCTAGCTGGTCCAGCATCTTGTGAAAGTAGACTGGAAATTTTGATGTTATTGTAAGTTGAACAAGAGAGATATATTTATGAGCTTATCAATGAAAAGAAAACAAAAGGAAAGAACAGATTCTAACTTTAATCAAAGCTATATGAAAATATTATGTATAGATATGGTTGTCAAGCATCCATCCTACTGGTCTTCAATAAGCCTGTAATCATATTCATATATTCTACTCTTCAAATACCTTTCAAGATTATTTTCAAGGAAGTTAAGAATTGACTTCTACTTGCAGTGGGGGACTTATTCCATCATCATTTAAGGTGCTGTGCAATGTATCAGCCATTTTCTCCAGCATTTTTATTCATGTTTTGAAATTTGTTTTCTATTCTGGTATTGAACTCTTACAGATATTACAGGCAAACTTTCAAGTAAAATTTCAAACACCACCTTTTAGACTTGGCAGACATCCATACAAAGTAACTTTTAAGAAATAGAAAATAATGATAACTCCTGCAGCTTTTCTGAGCAGTACAGGATTTTCAACCCTGTATTTTCCAAATATTGAGTAACATATTAGTCACATTGTTTCAGGTGATTGGCTCGAAAGCTACAGAGTGCAGCATTGTATTTATCAGTAATGTATAGAATATTACATGATATCAATAGAGTACTTAGGCAAATCTTTAGAAAATCAAATGGGCTACAGAATATGCCTTTTGACTCAATGCTGTAGTTTCAGTTTTAGTTTTCATTATACCTAGATCTTTAGGGGTGCTATAATTTTTCATGACCTAATTAAAAGCACCATATGTGGTCACACCATCTACAATCCATGCTTTTATAGTTGTTAAAGAGTCAATATGGTAATATTCAAGCACAAATGCAGTCAACAAAGTTAGGTCAAAGGCCATGATTAAACACAAAAGGAGACAATGTGGTGTGAGAACTTTCTTTGAATGTTGAACAAACAAAAGTACAAGTCCAAAAATATTCCTAATAAGTTAAGATTAAGCGCTTCCATCCTATGTAACTAGGACTTCATCAGAATTTCATTATCACCTTTCCATGTTTACTGGTGCTCATTGGTGACATAGGTTTTATTTTTTGGTTGATTCAAAGGCCATGATTCTCATACACAGGTATATCCGACATCACTGTTAGGTGTGGAAATTATCTGATCGATATCTGTCTTATTACTCTTCGTGTTGATATCAGTCTATACTCTATGGATGGATTATAGAATTGATATTGCTGCTGTTGAGTCAAATATGTCTGTGAAATAAAAAGATGTGGATTAGTGCTGTTAATCAGCAGACCACTCTGTTTTGAGGGTATCAATTACACATCATATTCCGGCATTAAGCAGGAGAACCATTCTATGGGTGTTGGGGATCATTGCACCTATTGACATATATTATACAATGAAATACAAGTGAAAAGTGTAGCATGTCATATTGTGCACAATCATTAGTGGTGATTTTGCAGCTTAATTAAATGTGATGTATGTGTAACTTTATAAGTTAAAGTACAGATTTTGCTTGTGAGATAACAACTCTCTATTGTATGGAGGTCAGTGGAGAGAGAGAATGCATTGGGCTACATATTATTCTGTGTGAATTTATGAATGGCATGCAGGTAATCCACCTTATTGATGTGTCCCTAGTTCATAAAGATGTTCTCTAGCTGGTCCATCCACATTCTGGATGAGATAAGCAGGTGGGCAGGAAGTTCTAGATATTCTCCATTGTGCTGTGCTTGTTGTTCCTGTCTATTTAAGTGACTTTGTAATTCTTGCAGTAACAATTATCTCAAATTTAGTAGGCCCCTCGGGTGGTTATAACAGGTTCCCATGGCATTCTGGGTCCATGAAATATCCTTCAGTGAGCTCCTGTACATGCTCCATAATGTAGGTGGAAGGGATGGTGCACATACTGGATGTTACAGGGTCTAGTGCCATAACTCTGGGGATATTCAGCAGTGTAGTTTTCCTCAATCCACTTGAAAAGGCTATAGCCATACTCCCTGGAGAGACTCCTCCCTGAAGCTGTCTTCTCATAGTGGAAGAGAAAGTAATTTGCTTCAGTCCCAGGGAACTGCTGACTCACATCCCTAATGAGCATTAGCTTCTTGCTCTGATTAAGTACTGAATGGGATACTGCGCCAGTTACACCAGGAAGAGGATGTCACCTGGTGTCATCTTCCAAAACTTCAGCCAACACAGGTTCTGTATTCCATATCGCAAAATGTTGTGTTGGGGAGTCAGGATCCACACATCTGGCAGTAATGTCTTACATCGAATTGGAATCTGCTCCTTCTGTGAGCAGCAGTTAAAGCAGGGTTTCCAGTACACAATCTACTTAATTAGTCTATGCAAGTTGAACACTTACTCATTATCCAAATACAAACATTTTGTTCTTTTTGCCATGTTTCATAATGTTACATTTACTGACTTTAAAGGTAAAGTCATTAGTACTGCACAAGATATGTACTTTTTGTTCACTATCTTGAAAGACCATGGAATATTTTACTGGAATAATTATGTTATGTTATTTGCAAAGATCACATATTTAATTATCCAAAGTCCATTTCCCATTATTATTTCTAAGAAGAAGAGTCTAAATAGAAGTGCCCCAGTGCAGAGGCCTGTGTGATACCACTGGCAACTTCCATGGGGATGAACTGGGAGCCTCTCTATCCTGATTTGTTGTGTCTTACCGCATAACTAGTTTATAATAACTGAGCTAAGAAATCATTTATTGCAGTAAATCTACTAATCATTTCATTATGGAGAATAATACTGAATGCCTTGGATATGTAAAGGTTAACAGCATATACTATTATTTCTTAATCTTTACTGTTGTTGTTTCTCTTACATGCTATGAAGTTAAAACTCAGCAAAGTTTCAACCAGATGGAAACAACCAGTTGAACCTTATGGGTACAAGCCCTCTGCAACCCTCCTGTAGGGGATAAACCACTGAACCAGCTAAATTTATACAAGGCAACTCTGAGCTGTAGTCAAAATGGAGGAAATGGAAGAGACCACATACTGTGTTACCATTGTTGGCAGACAGATAGAAATTGTATTACCAGTACATTTTATATAGATATCAGCAACTGGTAAGAATAAAATCAGCAAGTCTAAAAACGTGGGTTGAATGTGCGTCCATTTAAATCTCACCAAATAGTAAGTTAGCCATTGCTGTTACCTCTTCAAAGAATGCAACAAGTTTCAAAACTCAAGATCTTCACTTAAACCCATGAGCTTCCTTACATAAAAGATGCAAGTAATTTGTGCCACATTTATTCCATTATGGCTTTGTTCATGACTTTACATAGAACACTTGTTAGGCTAATAGGTCTAGAATTGTTTGAGTCTGATATTATGCTCTCTTTGTAAACTGGGAACAGTTAAGCCTGCTGATGTAGATCAGGCATGTATCAATGTACTAACATTTTGTCTAACAGAATTGATACAATTGCATTAGGTTTCCCTTAAGCCTAGATAGTTACAATGTATAGTTTTACATGTATCAGCATTTATTATAGTTGTACTTATATACAGAATGCTTCTCCTTGTATTAATAAGTACTACACTGCATTTCCATCCCATATACAACCAAAACTGTTACTCCCTAATGGATTTCATCCAGGGCAGCCATCCCTTTTCCCATGCCTTACTTGCAGTACCGGCTTTCCATCTTTGAGCCCAAACTGAGTTTACAGTTAAAGTCTGAATAACTGATTAGTAAAATGTGTGCTTTATTTACTATATGCATTTTTGACTAGGACACTTTATGAAAGCCAAAAACTTTATTTTTGTTTTCCTTGCTATATATCATTAATTGTGCAATTCTATCAAAGGAACAGTTATTGAATTTATCTGCATTTTCAAGTCTTATAGGCAGGTACTTAAGAATGCAGAAATTACTCATACCACAGAACTAGATAATAGTGTGCTGGCAGGATTTAAGTAATTGACAATGATATACTACTTTGTTTTCATTGGTGCATTTCTTTCTGCATCCTAGTTGTCATTGGCAAAATTTAGGAAGGATGATTTATTTATGATAGAGCGTAACTTTGCTATCAGATTAAAAAGTTGTAGTATGATATGCAATGATTACTGAGTATTTACCACGAGTGGTAATAAAAAGATCATAACTTTCTCAGTATGATATCTAAAATGTTACCAGCAATAGTTAGATCTTGTTACTTGTGTTTGAACTGGTTCTAATTAATGTAGTTGATTAATA
>NC_056737.1:250495817-250523317 GCF_019279795.1 Protopterus annectens
GAACATTCACTAAAAATATTCTGTACAAATTGAATAATACAAATACATTTTGGTTCCTGGTTTATTTGTGTCCTTTCCAGTTTTTTTTTTTTTTTTTTTTGACAAATCCTACTATTCTAACAACTTTCTAAGTTAAAAAAGAGCAATATTTAAAATCTATCCCTATTGTTTGGAACATTGTATCCCCGTTATTTTAGGCTTTGTCCAGATTTCTTGCACTAAGAGGTTGAGCATAGCTCTCAACTATCCAGATTTTTGCAGAATGTCCAGATTCTTGCCTCATATTTTTAGCCTAGTCCTCATAAAATGTGGGATTTTCTGGCAAATCATTGAGGGTTAAAATAACTAAATAAGGTCATATGTTTGAGTTTCAGACTTCATTTCCTTCAAAAATATATGTTAAGACAAATACCATTATTTTAGCAACTTTCTAAATCTGTAAGAGCAATATTTAAAACCTGTCCCTATTTTGGGGCCTTTGTTCCCCTCCATTATTTTAGGCTTTGCCCAGATTTCTTGGGCTAAGATGTTGAGAGGTATAGAGGTATGGTATGTAATGTTCTAGTTGGGGGGTGCAGGTTAGTCAATTAACTTGATCAGGCTCAACCGTGTAACTTGGTTACAGGAAACAAGAGCCTGAATTCTCTATACCAACTACCAGTCTACTAAAAGAATTGTGAGCTTTAGTGGAGATAGGAGCGTGAATCCTCTACACCAACGACTAGACTGCTGATGGAATTGTGAGTTTGAGATTCCGTACATTTTCAGGGGAATTATGGTTTTCATTATATTTTCAAAGGCTTATGAATAGCAGTGCATTTTCATGGAATTGTGAGTTTAAAGGGAAGAGAAATTTACTGTTGCTCATGCTAAGTCAGTTTTCAATGTGTAACTAACTGTTTTCTTTAGCAAATGGCAGTCACTGTTTATACTGTAGAATTTGAAAGCAGTGTTAGTAGCATAAGTACTTGTTGGCTTGAAAGTCATTCCCTATTGCAATATTACCAACTTAGCATTTTTTTTTTAATGTAACACAATATTAATTCTTCAAGGGCAGCAGGCACTGAATTTGTATATGAAACACAGAAATGTAAGGTTATTTCTAGCAGCAACCTATTTAGTAGTTTCAGATCTCTTTAATGTGGAATTATTCAGATGACTTCTACTTCTGCAGAGATTGTGCATATTGACTGATATGGGTGGACTGTAATGACAGAAGTTTGAGTGGCCTTTTCTGGTTGACATTTTCAGAACTTGGCAGTTTTGTCATTATTGGTTCATACATTTTGACTCATTGCTTACTGGAAGAATGTTCAAAACTACAAATTTAAAACACACTCTAACAAGTGGTGTTATATTATACAAGGAATATAATTTAATACAATCAGGAAGGTTACTCAAAGGACACGTATGTTTGCATGGTCCTAAATATGTGTGCAAGGAGCTTATGGTTTGAAAACAGCCCAAAGGTAAACTTAATCCACCACTGGCCAGATGCATCTTTTGAATCTGGGTATTAATGCCATTTCAATGAATGTGAGCTTCAGTGGCAGAGAAGTTTACTGCCCATGCTAAGTCTTGTTTCATTGTGAGACTGTATTGTTTAGCAAATGGTTATCAGCGTCTGTGTTTTTTAATTTCAATATCTGTAACCATTGTAGAAGTAAATAAGAAAACAGAATGCACACTGTTAGGTTTTAACTATGTTTATGGTAACTGGGAAAATAGCCAAGTAATGGAATACTGGAATGGCTGGACAGGGGGGCAGCTGTGGGAGGAGACAGGGGTAGGGAGTTACTGCAGAAGGGGCTGCTCTGTAGGGGGCCCCAATCTATTGACTTGCTTAGGGCCCCATTTGACCATGATCCAGCTCTGACTAGAACCCTGAAGAAGTTCCATGGTTTAGTTAGACTATATTGGCATTTGCATCTAATTGGGATTTTAACAAAGGGTGCAAACTAACAGACAACCAAAGAAGAGGGTATATAATCATATATATGACATTAGACAAAAGAAAGAACAGAATGCTTTAGCTAAACACATCATTGCATTTCATGATCATGCTTTTAGTTTTAGAGTTCTACAAATTGTGGCCCATAGTGAGAGAGGTGGGGATCACATGAACACTCTAGAGAAAGTGGAGTTGGAATGGATTTTTAAATTAAGAGCTCATATACCCCCTGGTATTAACCAATATGTCTCACTTAAACCTATATTGAGATCTAGAATGTAAAGTTTTTTGCTTTTTGGCAAGGTTACATGGACTAGATAGGATGTTCCACATTACAAAAATATATATATGTACATTGTATATTGTCCATGTTATACATTCTTTTATACTATGTGTTTGTCTTTGCATTATTAATGCTGTGTTTATGAGGTCTTCAGGCCTCACTGCATGATGTTTTGATGTGCTTTGTTCATTAGATATAGGCACATACTGTGCTTAAATATAATGTTATTTAGGACAACGTTTTCTTTTATGAGTGGTCCTAGTTATTTTATCATTATTACAATTATTCTTATTTTTATTAACATTTATATGTTTTAGTTTATATAAGTATATTAAGTAGGTAGTAGGGGTGCCATACCTTAAATAGATTGTGCTTTATTTGGCATTTTATTGTGGTTGAGTTATGCCTACTGATTTGTAGGTTTCTGTATTGAAAGAAACAATTGACTACTGGTATAGACCTTTATATTTGCCTTTTAGATAGATTGAGTAATTGCTTAATTGATTAATTAACTTTTATAACTGTATTTAAATCGAGTGGTTTTATTTGAATGTAGATCTGATGAAGCGTACACTGTGGTACGCGAAAGCGCTTATCCTGTTTCTTGTATCTGAATAAATCGTTCTGTTTTTGAAGATTGATTTGTGGTCTTTTGACTTAACTATTTGACTTTTTTCGTGGTGAGTCCTACAGTGTTTATTTGCCATGGTCCTAAATATGTGTGCAAGGAGCTTATGGTTTGAAAACAGCCCAAAGGTAAACTTAATCCACCACTGGCCAGATGCATCTTTTGAATCTGGGTATTAATGCCATTTCAATGAATGTGAGCTTCAGTGGCAGAGAAGTTTACTGCCCATGCTAAGTCTTGTTTCATTGTGAGAATGTATTGTTTAGCAAATGGTTATCAGCATCTGTGTTTTTTTATTTCACTATCTGTAACCATTGTAGAAGTAAATAAGAAAACAGAATGCACACTGTTAGGTTTTAACTATGTTTATGGTAACTGGGAAAATAGCCAAGTAATGGAATACTGGAATGGCTGGGCAGGGGGGCAGCTGTGGGAGGAGACAGGTGTAGGGAGTTACTGCAGAAGGGGCTGATCTGTAGGGGGGCCCCAATCTATTGCCTTGCTTAAGGCCCCATTTGACCATGATCCAGCTCTCACTAGAACCCTGAAGAAGTTCCATGGTTTAGTTAGACTATATTGGCATTTGCATCTAATTGGGATTTTAACAAAGGGTGCATTTTTTTTCACACCTAGCCCTTAATTGGTCCTCAAGTAAGTAATAATGAGGTGTAAATTACATTAGAGAATAGGCAACCTGTAGATCAGCACCCTTACTGGAGAATGAACATTCTCCAGCAGGGTGTTGATCTACAGGTAATGCCCACTGAAAAACGAGTCCGCTGCTTCATGGCAGCACATTAAGCTGCCGTGGAGCTTGAAAATAAAATAACATAATAATTCATTATTTTACACTTGCTAAGCAGCTGTAAAAAAAAATTACAAAAAAAGTGTTTGTGTGTGTGTGTGTGTTTGTTTTATGTCTGCCTGTGTGAGTGTATGCATGCATAACACTGAGAGCGAGATCAATCGAGTTATTATTTTACACTCGCTATGCAGTGCTTTCCCTGTTTAGTCAGTGTTAAAACAAGTGAAACAAAAAAAGTGTGGGTGTGTATGTGTATTTACGTTTATGTCTGTGTGTGTGTGAGTGTATGCATACTTGCATGCATGAAAGTGGAAATCAGAGAGAGAAGTGTGAAGAGTGAGAGTGATAGAGCAGTAGCAGCAGCAGTTAAGAGGTTTTTATATCTTTTGATGACTTCCCTAAAGAGATCTGCATAAAGCCAAATGTAAAGGAACAAAGGCTCAAAATAGGAACAAACCACGCATTTTAGGAGCAAGGGACCAAAACATTCATAGATTTATCAGGAGTGGCCTTAGGTCAACTGGTGCCCTAGGCAAAAGGGCTCCACAGCGCCCCCCACCACACCACCCAGTGCCCCCATCCTGGTCTACCTACATTAAATAAATACTGAAAAGCACCCTGCTAGGCGGGCGCTAGGCGCCCTGGTTAACCTATGCCTAAGGCCGGCCATGAGATTTATAGATTAGTGTTACTAGGCTAATGACCCGGGGGGGTCTTTGTAAGCTTAGCCAAGTTTTTCCAAAGAATAATGATGTCTTGTATCCAAATAGGGCATCGAGGACCAGACATTTATAAGCTACCTCTGTCCATACTGGTCATGGGTGCCAGGCACAGTGTAACCTTCCTATTCCCCATCCACTGGTCTAGGTTACACTTGTAACATATGAACTTGGCTTCATATGGATGGGAATCCTGTTCCACAGGAGATGCAATCTCTGGGACACACATCTGTCTCTCCAGCATGTTCTGTATAAGTCACAAAAGTCACAACTGTGGCCAAGAAGACCCAATTTAAGCAATTTATGTCCATGATGGGGTTGACAAGAGGGATGAGAATGCCTGCCCTCAGGAGAAGGGACATTAAGTGTCTCTATAGGGGAAGATATATCTCATTGAAAAGATTCCAAACTGAAGTGGGCAGGAGGACAACAGTAGGCAAGGCCATTTGATGGACGTGGGCAGGGCACACACTTAGGCAACTTAAAATTACCTGCCCAGCCTAACACTGATGTTAGCATTTAAGAGAGGGGCTTAAAACTAGGGGATAAATGTCCATCTAGGATTATGGCACCACTCCCAGATCCTACCTCACTTCTCATCTGAGTGTAAAATCGAGGACACCTCCCCATAAGCTGAGACCCTAGATATGAAGGAATAAATGAATCAACATATCAACAGGTAGCTTGACAGTTAATGGGTACCAACTGAAAAAAAAGAGAAAATAATTTATATGAAGCTGTAGTTTGGTTGGGGAGGGAGGGCGGTAGAGGTGTGAAAGGTGTGAGTATAAATTTGAAAATCCTAGCTACACCCTGCCTCCAATATGCCTCACCCCTTCCCCCAAATGCATCAGCAGTGGTTTCCCCAGTCTCCACCATGGAAAGCTTTCCATTATATGTGCCCCTGAGTATATGCATCACCCCCACCCCCACTGGAGAGATGAGCCATCCATGCTCCATTTATCCTTCCACTCCATGCCTGATTCTCAGGACCACAAAGTGAACACTGGTCACCTGACTTGCAGTCATGGCTCTATCACTCTGCAGCCTAATGCCAAGGTAAACATATTCATTTCGAAGTCTTACAAAATATGAGTAATGGGATACTTTTTTATTTTAAAATCTAATAGTCTCTTACCCCTCAGCATGCCTAAACATAGAGTTAGTATTTTCAAAGGGTGTGGAGGCCACACTTCCCTAAATGGGAAGTGCAGTGTGACTTGCACCCTTGGGAAAACCCTTTGTGAAATTTTGCTTAATCTTTCATATTTTGGTTGTCTGGGTATAAATTTATGCATTATGCAGATAATTGGTTTGACAGGTTGCAGTGTATGTCATAAGCAGTGGCTGTGTCATAACTTCCCTTAATCCTTTTCATCTTAAATAAACTGCCTTTCGGCTTTTCCTAGTTAGGAGTCGCCACAGCGGAACTCCGGTCCGCTAATGATTGGCAGTGAAATTTTATGGTGTCGAGTTGCCAGCCCAGCACCCAAACTTCAGTGAAGGCACACACACACACACACACACACACACACACACACACACACACACACACACACACACACACACACACACACACACCTACCTCCATGTCTTTAAATTCACTCGACAGGGGGAGGGCAGGCAGACACCACACAGAAGATGCTCCAGCCAAGAATCGAACTGGAGAACCTCTTGCTGTGAGGCGACAACATTTTCTCATGAAAGATCACGAATGTTCTTTCATCCAGATAACATATGAACTAGTTTAGTCATTTTTTTTTTCAGTAGTAAATCAAGTCTGACAGTTTCTAGAGATCTGTCTTTGAAGACATTAGCCATATGTAAATTGCCATTCATCATGCAATAAATATCATTTACTTTGTAAAGAGACATGGTTGGCCAAACTGATCATGGAATCCATGTATTCATCACACAGCAGTCCATATTTATTTAAATGTTAGCCAAAGTTTTATTAACTGCTATCTAAAGTATGATTGCTGATATGTAAACAGTTGGCATACCATTGGAAAAAAGTGAGAAAAAATATGATTTGTACATGATTTGTCAGCCACTATGCCTGAAACACTTCATTGCATTATGGCAGCTTATCCCTTTACTGCTTAAGCAATTCAAAAGTGCTAATGTCACTATTTTTTTACATATTGATTTTGCAACTTTGATTATCACACATTAAAATAATATTTTATTAAAACTGATATCTTTAACTTGTTATTGCCGTAGGTCCAGTAAGTACTAACCCCTCCAGAAGTAACATCAGGGTTAGGTAACCATTTATATACATTCAGATCAAACCTGCTAATGGGTGCGTAGCCCCCCCCCCAACTCCACTCTAACAATAGGGTTCCACGCAAAAAATCAGATTCACACTGCACACAAAGCAACAGTACTGCAGATGCAGTGTAAGTAGAAATGTCTATTTGGGCTGCACTTTAATTATATGCTGTAAATGCAGTTAGGATTTACAAAGTAAAATGATAAGATGCATTAAGCTTGCAGTGGGGATCTTAACCTAAGTTCCTGGAAAAGACATCAAAGGAGAATTTTTTTAAAGACTAAGCTGAGTTGTATATAGCATTCTAAATGTAATCATTTGGCTAAGGTTAATTCTTATTCTGAGAAATGTGGCACACAGTCCTACAATGCTAGGCACCAGCAGTATCATATTACATGCTTATATGCATGCTCTGTTATTTGCTATTCAGTTCTCGTAAATATGTAAATTTTGCAGTTTTTAGTTTGCATATATCTCTTATTTTCTGTTATTGCAGCAAACTCTGCTTTGCTTGACCTCCGTGTAGACCACCTGCAGAGATAATAATACTTTGATTATTTTATATAGAGTATGATAGTTTTCATGATTATTTCTATTTCTCTTTAAGGAGGAAAGGTCATTGGCTTCCAGCTGCATGCAGCACTAACTCCATTATGGATAGCCATCACCTCCAGTAATCAACTCCAAACCTGAAAGGCACTGATCAGCTTTGAATCACATAGGCAGTACTCCTTCTTCAGCCCACATGAGCAAGCGCCTAAAACCATAAATTTGCACTTTCCAACCATCTCTCTAGCCAGCTCGGTTGCAATGCTCCATCCTGAGACAATGTGGCAGTTGTTTTGGGTCATCTGACAACTACCTACTATTTAACTAAACTGACACAGTGTTTGAGAAATGTTGTTTTAATGTTATTGGATGCAAAGCTATCACACAAATCCACAAACAAATAACATGCAGGCTGCCTGGACCACACAATGACATACCTAAAGCAATTACACACAACTCAGACCAAACAGTAGACTTACATATTCTAAGGCTCTTAAAAATAACCTGGCTAAACTAGAAAAGGCCACCTAAATGTAAGCTATGAAACAAGTGCCTCATCAGCCTCATAAACAAACACCACAAACAGCATCCACCATAAGATGTATATCTAAGAGCCACTCTCACTCAGTTCAAAGACCTGTAAGGCAAACTCCCACACAGTCTAATATCCTAGTCCTAAGTGACACCAAAGAGACACACTGATGCACCACTCACTAGGCTGTGTAAGAAGAGGGTGATGGTCAGTTGCCCAACAGGTACCAGAATTCATCACCTCGTGCATGTACTCAGGCCTTACACCACAAGTACACATAGGACACAGTCATAGTGCATGTGCAAATGACTTGAAACATGCCTCTCTGAACTATATGAAAAGAGACATACATGATGTTCTCAGAATATGTGTCTCTGGCAGGTATGAAAACAGTCTTGAGTAGCATTCTGCCATCACCAAGAATGATGCAACAGTGTGAACAAAAGTTATTATTTCAACAAATGGCTTACCTTCTGATATTCTAGAATATGTATATGTGTGTGTGTGTGTGTGTGTGTGTGTGTGTGTGTGTGTGTGTGTATATATATATATATATATACACACACACACACACACACACATACATATATATATATATATATATATATATATATATATATATATATATATATATATATATATATATATATAATATATATATGGGTCTATGTCTTACGATTGAAATTTTAGAATATCAAACATAAGACATAGAAACACACTTATGCGAAAGTACAGAACATCGAAGATGTATTTAAGCGAAGTACATAACATCGAAGATGCACTTTCACGTAAGCCGTTCCCCTACCCTAAACTGAAATTAAAAACTTTACAAACTACTCTTTTGCAGGGGGGCTTCGCTCCCACACCCCCCTACTTAAATATACTAACTCCAAGATCATACCACAGTGGGGAAAAGGATGTAATTCCTTATCCCCACTGTAATGCGCTTCAGAAAACCGGCTTACGCGAAACTACAACTTTGATGTTATGTACTTTCACATGTGTTTCTATGTCTTATGCTCGATATTCTGAAATTTCGATCATAACACATAGACCCATATATATATATATATATATATATATATATATATATATATATATATATATATATATATATATATATACACACACACACACACACACACACACACACACACACACACACACACACACAGTGTGTGTGTGTGTGTGTGTGTGTGTGTGTGTGTGTGTGTGTGTGTGTGTGTGTGTGTGTGTGTGTGTGTGTGTGTGTGTGTGTGTGTGTGTGTGTGTGTGTGTGTGTGTGTGTTTGTATATATCAGTCTGGTACAAGAGTACAGACAGTCGGACTGCTTTGCTAGGGATGACCTGCATATATCCCTCTCAAGGTTTTTGTATATTGGCTAAAACATGTCCATCCCATACTGCCTTTTTTAGGCAATGTCAATCTTTTCAATCTTCTAACATAACAAAACAAAATCTGAATAACAAAGCTATTCTGCTCAATGCTAAGAACCTTAACAAAAAAAGACTGTTTAGGCTTAGGTGTCTATGATTACATGGGTCCATTGATGCTCCAGCTTTGTGCACAGGACTGGCTGTTACAGTCATCTGGCACTAGACCCATGGGGACAAGTTAAGTTTCAAGCAAACCAGTTGTCAGCATGGTTTATCTGGCCCCAATGTTCTTGATATTGGATAGTGCACTGAGGACTTGTTTTTGAGAGATATGAGGGTCCACTCCCTACAAGCACTCCTTATGCTGGAAAACATTGACATCTGCTTCAACATAGTGGCCAAGTTCAAGACAAGTGAAAGCATTCTATCAGTGCATGGTTTTATGCCTACCAAATGTTCAGGTCCACAGCATTAGATACATTCACTAAAGGCAGCAGAGTATACATATTCTTAAAAAAAAAATCAACTCCAGGTTTATTAAACAAGAAAATGACCTGGAACTCCTCCACATCCAACTTACTATTAACAAAACCCTTTTCCATATCATAGCTAACTATAGGACCTTCGAATATGTCCCCTTCAACACATACCACCTACTTAACCAGTATGAAGTCCCAGTGCATTAAGCCAAACACCATTCCTATCTCCATTTACTGAATAACTTATAAATCGTCAGACTTGTATGGCCAAAAATTTCTGAACTTCATCAATACAAACTCTCTGGTCCAGTTAGTCTGTACCCCAACCAGAGACAATAAAATCCTGGACTTTGTCCTTACCAATATGGGGTAGTTTTACCTCTCACCCATTGTAACTTCCTCTCCCATAAAGTTAGACCACAGATCAGTCATATTCACCTTAAACAAGAAACCAGAGGCATCTGCCAACATCTTGGTATTCAGGGATTATGCCAAGGCTAGTCTACTAAAACTGAAGGCCACCCAGATCTATGTAGCTAGGGACTCTCCCACAGGTTGATGAAGACTGTATTGACAACATTAGATAAAGAAGTTATGTACTCACCATAACGTACCATCTGTGTTGTCTGCTTCAGTCTTCATCAACCTTCCCTCCATTCTTCCCCCTTTCCTTGTTTCTGAAGGACCTGATGGATAGTGTTAGGAAGTGGTTAAATTCAAAAGCTCCTTATATCTCAATGACCTGACTGCTTATGTAGAGTTCTTTACCGCAAGATTCTGTGCACATCTAAATAGGTGCGCAGATGCATCTGTCCCCCTTAGAAGTAAACACAGCTCTACATTTAAAAGCAAATCCCTATGGTGGGCACTAAAATGAACAAGTTCACAGTAAAAAAAACAAATAAATAATCACACGTAAAAATAAATTTTACTCTCAAGATGTCAGTAACTCTCTTGCTAAATTTGACAAGAAACTCTGGACCCTGATCAAATCAGTTACAGTCAGATATGAGACAAAAGTAGCTAGCCACGTCAAGAATAACCACAAAACTTTTTAAAAATATTTTAGAAATCTCAGAAACAATGCTCAGCACTGCTCAGAGCTAATAGTAAAGGATATAACTTACCTGGACCCAGAAGACATAGCCAATATACTAGCCATCAAGTTTTGTTCAGATTTCACCCCCCTCTAGCCTCTTATATTCCCAAGTCACATACCTGCATTTATTCCCTCTCTCACATCTCTCAAGAACAAGTCCTCAGTGCACTATCCAGTGCCACAAACATTAAGTCTGTGGGGCCAGATAAACCTTACTGCCAGTTGGTTAGCCTGAAACTTGACTTGTCCCCAAGGGCTTAGTGCTGGTTGACAGCAGCAGCCATTCCTGTGCACAAAGCTGTAGAATCAATGGACCAGTATAATTATAGGCCCATAAGCCTATACAGTCTCATCTGTATGGCTAATAGGAAGGATCATTATGGAATTAATAAAGAAGGGCATAGTTAACCTACAAACCTTCTTCCCAAGCCAGCTCAGATTGGTCAAGGGCAGGTCCTGCCTACTTAACCTTGCTGACTTCTTGGAGAAGATTACTAAAGCAGTGGATGAGGCCAGATCAGTGCACTTCTCATTCCTATACCTCACAAATGCATTCAATACCATCCTACACTTAGGTGTTGTAGATAAACTCTACCAGCAAAATGTAAATCCCTTTGTAACTCACTGGATAGAAAACTGGTTTATAAATAGAACCCAGGAAATTATGGTGGGAGGCTCTACCTCCTCCAAAAGACTGGCCCCCTAGCAGTATGACCTAGAGTTGAGTCCTTTGGTCACTCCTCAGTGGCATTTACTTCCCAGAGATTAAAGCAAATGCTAATGGTATATGGCTGACCAAGCCTGCAGATGACTGTAAACTTGGTGCCATCAGGTTCCTGAACGAAACCAAAATCCTCCAAGATGGCCTTTTCCAATTCAATAGCTAGTGTCAAAGTTATGGACTAAAACTAAATTCTAAGAAATGCATAATCATATCCTTCAGTAAGCATACATTCTCTTGTAACAATCACATTGTCACTATACCATTGAAAGTTTATCCCATAGTAACAGATCTGGGAGCCTGTGTCAAATAGGAACGGCCATTTGATCACCACATATCCACTATTGTAAGGAAGCACTTTTTCATTGCACAGCTTATATCTAAACGCCTGGTATAATGCTCCATGGATGTCACATTCCATTGTACTTGTCTCTCATCAGGCCAATCATTGAATATAATGCTCCATTCCATACGCACTTGTCCAAACACTTGTCACAAAAATGAGTGACTACACCCCTCTCTCACCAAACAAGTCAAGGCCTAAATCACAAAAAGCATGCAGACCATCTCAAAGCCTTGTCCTTGTACTTGGTATATAGGCTACTATATATATATATATATATATATATATATATATATATATATATATATATATATATATATATATATATATATATATATATATATATATATATATATATATATATATCACAGAGTGCAATTCTTCTATGTGTGTCTTCCACGTCATATAAAGAAACATACTTATCTTATTCTATTCAAATGTAATTTGGATGAATGGATAGGAAAATGCATATTTACCCCTTGTTTAGCACCCATGACTCTCATGAATAGGGGCAACAACAAAATGTAGCATAATTTTCTTGTTCTGCCTGCCTCTGAGATATTCATACACAAAATATAAGGGCTAAAAACTACCACGGGAATGTAAGGCCTAACTTTTAAAGATCCTCACAGATCAATGTTTTACTGAGTATCTACGAACTTTTGAGGAGGAATGGAGGCATGGCAGATGAGTCATCACATTAAAATGGAAGGCTAGACAGATCTCCCTCAGTACATGACCTCTTGTCTAGCATGTCTTAGAAGGTGTAATAGTTTATTCAGGTTTCAGATATGCAAATTGTAGTATTTTTCCTATTTGTATCAGTATTTCTGTAAGGGACATGGCATAATAATGTGTGATATAACATTCTGAACTTGACACCATTTCAGACAAACTACATAGATATATGACCTTTGTCTATTGCAGCTGTAGGTATATAACAGCTTGATTACTCAACAAATGAAGAAATATGATTTTTGTTATATCTGTGCCAACATCTCAGTAAGTGTAAATGGTAACATGATGGCAAATTGGGCAAGATGTGGACAAAGCGGTTCCAAATACATGGCACCAAAGTTGAATACTAGCAGAGGTATAATAGCTTGTTTATTAATATCTCTATAATAATAATATCTCTATAACAGGATGAGTGATCTATTATTTTAATGATGACATCAGTCTGGAAAATTGTTCACTTATACATGACCTCTGTCTACTACAGTTGCAGAGATAACTTTTGATTTTTGGTCAGATTATAACATAAGTAGATATGTCATGTTTGTGTCCCTGTCTCAAAAAATAAGTATGATAAAATGCTGGTCCACTTTCTTTATCAAGGATGTCAAGAGCCAGCATTACTAAGCTCCTCAGAAGTAAATGGATAAATCCCAGGTGTTTTCTTGCGTTATTCTAACTGTATATGTGTGGTTTGCTGTGTTTAGTAGACAGTCTGTATACTGTATATATATCTGTATTGCTAGTCTTTTATTTAAAGATCACCATTATTGTCATTTTTGATATAACATATAAAAATAAAACTTCTGTATGATTGTCCATCTTCAACTACAAACAGATGAAACACCCAACCTGGATGATAATACATTATTAAAATACAAGATTCTTATTTCTTTATCATTTGCAAATGTTCAGCATTTTCATTGACTCATGCAGTATTTACAGACAATCCACAGTAAGCACAAACATTACTGTTAACATGATACATCAAAGTTTTAGCCTGTTAGTTGTCCATTAGATCATTATAATGCCACATTATGAGGGAAGGTATGGCCTCTTTAGTAACACAATTAACTCCTAATCACAATTAACACACAATCTAGTATCTGACCTATGGTCCTCAGGTAACCATATGCTGAGCCTTTCAGTCATCCACCCATTCACATCTAACTTGTATAATTCCCCTCTGGTTTGGCTGTCAAATCATCCTGACATTAACTCAGACTATTATCAATAGAATTATAGCTTGTAACTTTAAACTTCCATTGTAGTAGGTGTTTGGCATAGTCAAGACACCAAATTAAATCAACCTTATAGCTGTCATTTGTCAAACATTCCCTAGCCACTGTAGAACAATTAAAATATTTCTGTTTTATTAACAAATTGTTGCTGTATATATATATATATATATCTATATATATATATATATATAGATATATACACATTTCCAAGCAAAAAGCAAGCAAAAATCTTGTTGATACAGTTTGATTACTTTTATATAAATGTAAAACAAGTGGTAATTCGATAAATGTATTTTTAACAAAAAAAAAAAAGCTAACTTCACTTGACCATTCAGAAAGATTACCCTCTAAACCATAAACTTACAGATTCATACTGTATTACCTCTGGCCATAGGCATACAAAAATGTTTATAACTGTCTCCCATGCAGAAATGACCTCTCTAATACCTCTCAAACAATGTGTTTGGCCTTTGTTTAATGACCCTATCCTGACAATACTAGAGGGGAGAACTAGAAAAAATTTCATAGCCATAAATTCTATAAGTAAAATGCCCTGCAATATATTATAAGCCTTAGGTTAAATTCTAACACCCCACTCCCACCCCTGAAGGATTATACTAAATATAAGAATCCAGAAAGCAATCCAAACCATACCTCTCAACTGTCCAAATTTTTGCAGAATATTCATATTTTTGTCTCATATTTTTGGTCTGTCCCTCATAAAATTTGCAGTTTTCTGGCAAATCACTGAGGGATGAAGTCACTTAATAATGATACACATTTGAGTTTCAGACTTCTTATTCTTCAGAAAATACATGTTAACACAAATCGTGTTAATCTAGCAGCTTTCTATGTTTATATGAGCAATATTTAAAATCTGTCCATATTTTGGGCCTTTTCTCCCTCCATTATTTTAGGGGCTGTCCATATTTCTTGCTCTAAAAGGTTGAGAGCTATGATCCAAACTACAAGCAGATTTTGATGTAGCTACACTGCACGCATAAAAAGTCTTACATTTAACTTAATTCAACTGCATATCCACATATAATTATATCTTGTCATATAATTCAGCATGCATCAGCTATGTACACCCAAATTTCAAACTAGTGAACAGCATTTTCACTTGTCTTCATTATCATAACTGGATTTCACCAAAGATATACCATTATTTTTATTAACATATGCTCAATAAATATTAGGAAAGACAATAAACCATCAATCATTTATTTAAGAGATCTTTATTGAATATTGTGAAACACAATCTGCTATCTATTCATCATTGCATCTTCAATTTGACCATCACCAGCACCATACAAAAGTCACATGGGTTACCAATGAGCATGTCTTCATAACAAATAACATTCATGCACGTCCTTGTTAAGTGTAAGAAATTCTTGCACCAACCGTCATGTGACCATATAAAAAACACTACATCTAAGAATCATTTTCTCCATATACATAAAAATAATATTCTACTGCATCACATCTGTCATACATCACCTGACTCAGCTTAAGATACATCATTCATCAGTCATATTACTGTCCACAAACAGACTCTAATGAAGATCTCCTCACAGACAAACCAGTCTACAAATCTAACCTATCTGGCAACTAGATCTACATCCCATCATCCATAAAATATTGTACCTAAAAGGGGTGACCTGACTAAATCACCATTATACTGGAACTCATTTAATACAAATATTCTTTCTACAAATAAAAAACAGACAACCAATTTTTCACAAAAGTAATCAACATAAAAATACTTACAAATATGGTTTTATGCAAATTAAACATACCAAAAATAATTAATATGAAGACAGTACAAAAAACAGAATTTATATTAACATATCAGCAAACATCCCTAAAATCCAAAATGTTCATCATTTGTAAGTTGCTACAGACATGCTGAATAGTCTACAGTCCCATTCAATTAACCATCAACATTTTCAGATGACATCATTTTTTTTCCACATGAAAAATGGATAAAAAACTGACCCTATGAATCTTCACTCTGTGACTCATTATCAATATCATTGTCAAAGACCCTTCATGAGCCAGACTGCAGATGAGTCTCTTCTTTAGATCAAATATTGCATTCCTCCAGATTAAAATCTTATCCAGTTAATCCTAAAAACTGCCATTTATCTTTGCCTTCAAAGCTCACCAATTGCTGTTTAACATATTCCTTCTATCAGTCTATGTAAA
Source organism: Protopterus annectens (assembly GCF_019279795.1). Classification (NCBI taxonomy): domain Eukaryota; kingdom Metazoa; phylum Chordata; order Ceratodontiformes; family Protopteridae; genus Protopterus; species Protopterus annectens. The sequence continues at coordinate 250,511,763 of NC_056737.1, forward strand.
TTTATCTCTAATTTTATCATTCAGCTTAGGTAAACTGGTTTTCTTTTGTTTTCTTCACCATGTAATAATTGTACTGTATGCATTTTAACTTGGTAGCAAGAAGTCTCAGTTCCTGCTTAAGATGCTTTAGTTATACTTTCTTGTGAACAACCATCTGTTCAACCATATATGGGACCCCACAGTGTGGTCAGAGAGGGTAGATATTCATAATGCAGACAATAGTGTGCTAAACAGGCTAGTGGCAATTACAGAGTGGTCCCCTCAGAGGAGAAGGAGAGATGAATTCAAGACTCGGGTTACCCCTTTTTTCATTAAAAAAAATTGCACGGGAAACAAAATGTGAAACATCCTGTGAGGTATCTCTTGTGATGCCAGAAACAACACAGTTGGCTGAGAAGTCCACAAGATGGAAGGACACTAATAATACCCATGCTACAAGGGAAAAAAGAGGCAAGCAGAAAAATCCGCTGTGGCAGAGACTTAAAAGTTGTGAGGAACACAGTCTGAGAAGATGAGGAGATGCCGCCAGGTTTGGTACTAGTGAAGATGGCACTAGAGGTGGGCAAGCTCTGGACTTTCAAGGAGAAGCCAAGCCAGAGCCAAGACAACTGTCTGACTCAGTGCTTAAAGCCTTCTAATAACCAAGCCAGAGAAGATAGTGAAATGGGGACAATTTTGTAATAACATAGGATCATAGGAGGTTACTAAGATAATGGCCCTGGGGCCCTTACAAGCCTAGCCAAGAGTTTATCCCCAAAAAAGATCCCTCAGTCAGCACCTGTTGCCCATGTCAGTGAGGGATAAAGGTGGAACCCCTGGGACAAATTTGTGGTTTCCCATCCACTCATCAAGGTTGCGCTTGAAAAGGATCAGCGAGGTACTCTGTTTGGCATGTTTGGGAAGTCTTTTCCAGAACAGGGGCAGCCTCTGGGAGACAAACCTGTCTCTCCAGTAGGTTTTGTTGATGTTGCATATTAGATTTAGGCCTATCAAGTGGGTAGTGCACAAGGAGTTAGACTTATGGATATGGAGCATCTCTAGCAAGGCAGGGTCCGATATTGCCTTGTAAGCGAGACACAGATCACCTCTGAGCAATCTGTATGATAATAAACAGAGTGATAGTGATTTGAGCCCATATGCATAGGACAGATGTTGGAGGCCATGGATTCTCTTTGTGAGGTATTTCTGTGGTCTTTCCAGTTGGTGCAAGGGTTTGGAGCGGTACATACCAATTGGAGCATTAAACTCAACTATAGGCCTAATGTGGGAGGTGTACAGAGAGGTAATAACCTCCTTTTATCTGGATGCAATCCCTTTACTTATGAGATGAACCAAGTAAAAGGCTTTTCTGACCACTGCCACCACATAATGGTCAAATGTGAGATTGTTGTCAAGCAGAGTACCCACGTCTCTCACCACAGGTTGTGTGCTTAGGGTGTTGCTGTTGATGTTGTAATCAGTAGTGTTTTTGCCAAATGGTATGATAATATTTTTTTTTTTTTTTGCATTTAACTTAAGGCCATGACTTTGGCAGCAGTTATTTGCAGCTGTGAGACCTTCTAGCAGTATATTAATATCATTTGGGGAGTCAATGACAGCACCCAACTGCAAACTTGGTCAGCCACATGCCCTTTGTCTTTGCCTGGACCTCTGAGAAGTAGATGTCAAACAGTAGGGGTCCCAGGACAGGTCCCTGGGGAACACCACTAGTGACAGGTCTGCTGTCAGAAGTGGTGGTACCTATTTTGACCTTGTGGGTCCTATCCGTGAGCCAGCTGGAGACAGGGATATTCACCAAGTTGTGTTCGCTTTTCAATGATGCCCGAGTCGGGGATTGTATCAAAGGCCTTGGCCAAGTCAAGGTAAGCTATATATACTGACTTTCCCTCACCCAGGGCCTTGGTGACAGTCTCAAAGAAGTCAACCAGCTTCAATAGGCAAGATCTGCCCATGACAAATCTGAATTGGGTGGGGTCAAGTGCTTGGAGATTGCCTATGTCCTTTTATATGAGATACATAATAATATGCTCCATGGCTTTACAGATCAGACTTGTCAAGCTAATGGGGCGATAGTTTCCCAGATCAGTAGTGGTGCCACCTTTGTGAAGGGGATGACAATGGCAGTTCTCCACTCTGCTGGAATGAAGCCTGTAATTGGGCTGTGGTTGAATAGGGTGCTCAAAGGCAAAGCTAGTTCTTGCTGGTGATGGTGCAGAATACAGCCTGAAATACTATCAGGTCCCATGACAGCTGTGTTCTTTGCCTTGGATAGGGCTTTTAACACATGATCTGCAGAGATGTGAAATGTGGGACAAGTGTCGGGGATGTCAAATGGGCCTTTGCTAGCAGGTTGGCTAAGGCAACAGGATCAGTGTAAGTGGTACCATTAAGTACTAATTCGGAAGAAACCTGGGCTTTGCCATGGAGGTTCCTGATGCAACTGAAGAAGGAATTCTGGTTTCCCTTTGTTTTGGGGGCTAGTTTCAACTCATAATTGGCTACGGAGGTTTTCACTAGTGATATAATTTGCTTGTTGAGGCTGAGAATGGAGTTTTTACAAAGAGGAATTTGTTCCTTTTTACCCTTGGACAACAGTATCTTCCTTTTGTTGTAAAGCCTGTTGATAGAGGATGTCCACCAGACAGGTTTGTATGTCCTTGAGGAGCAGGTTTTAGTTCTGTTGGGTATGGCTGAGTTGTACAAGTGCTTGTATACCACACTGGCGTACTGTTCAGCATAGTTATCTGCATCCTCTGAGGTGGAGTGGTGGTGTGAAGCTATTGATACCCTCCCTTAGGAGGTTGTAGTCAGTTTTTGAGAAGTTTTTTAGTAAGGTTATGGCTGGAGAGGGGTAGAGTGGGATAAAAACTTTGAATGAGACAGACCGATGATCTGATCTCACTAGGGAAGAGCATACTATGGGAGTGGTACAGGGGTCACCCATGTTGTTAGAACCTAGTCCAGAATGTTATTTCCCCTTGTGTGGGAAGAGATGATCTAGTCTAGTGCATTAGAAGTGATGAACTCAAGGAATCATTGGGTGAGTGCATTAGTGCAGAAATAGTTCACCCAGTTTATAGTGGGGTATTTTAAATCACCAGGAATCAGGGTGTTAGGGGTGCCTTGATGGAGTCAAGTAGGTCCAGGTAGGAGGAGGAGGAATGGGTGTCCTGAGTCATGGAGGGGGTCTATTTGTAACTTGGACGGATGTCGTGCCAACTGTCAGCTGCACCTGGAGTAATTCCAGTGCATCATGCTGGTAAACCAGTCTGGGGGCGTGCTTGTCCTTAATAAAAAGTCTTTCCAACCCCGTTTTGGGGTCAGAAAGTGTGGAATGAGGTATAGCCTTGAATCAAGTTTCCGTGATCACACAGACATCGGCATCTTCCAGTGTGAGGACAGCCTCCAGCCTGTGCATTTTCAGGTTAAGGCTCCTAGCATTAAGCAGATTGACCTTCAATTTGCTTTTTGACAGATCTTTTATTTTGGAAAATTTGTTTTTGGGACATAACCTAAAAAAGGTACAATGGGGGAGGCAAGAGCCTTGGCCAACACCATGATGATCTACATATGCACTATGAATAATACTGAGTTAATAGTAATTAATATTTTAATACTGTCCCTGATTTGCCAAATGCTGAATTAATAGTAATTAATATTTTAATACTGTCCCTGATTTGCCAAATGCTGAATTAATATCAATTAATATTTTAATACTGTCCCTGATTTGCCAAATACTGAGTTAATAGTAATTAATATTTTAGTAGTGTCCCTGATTTGCCAAATGCTGAGTTAATAGTAATTAATATTTTAATACTGTCCCTGATTTGCCAAATACTGAGTTAATAGTAATTAATATTTTAATAGTGTCCCTGATTTGCCAAATACTGAATTAATAGTAATTAATATTTTAATACTGTCCCTGATTTGCCAAATACTGAGTTAATAGTAATTATTTTAATAGTGTCCCTGATTTGCCAAATACTGAGTTAATAGTAATTAATATTTTAATAGTGTCCCTGATTTGCCAAATACTGAGTTAATAGTAATTAATATTTTAATACTGTCCCTGATTTGCCAAATGCTGAATTAATAGCAATTAATATTTTAACACTGTCCCTGATTTGCCAAATACTGAGTTAATAGTAATTAATATTTTAATAATGTCCCTGATTTGCCAAATACTGAGTTAATAGTAATTAATATTTTAATAGTGTCCCTGATTTGCCAAATAATGAGTTAATAGTAATTAATATTTTAATAGTGTCCCTGATTTGCCAAATACTGAATTAATAGTAATTACTATTTTAATAGTGCCCCTGATTTGCCAAATACTGAGTTAATAGTAATTAATATTTTAATACTGTCCCTGATTTGCCAAATACTGAGTTAATAGTAATTAATATTTTAATAGTGTCCCTGATTTGCCAGATACTGAATTAATAGTAATTAATATTTTAATACTGTCCCTGATTTGCCAAATGCTGAATTAATATCAATTAATATTTTAATACTGTCCCTGATTTGCCAAATACTGAGTTAATAGTAATTAATATTTTAATAGTGTCCCTGATTTTCCAAATACTGAGTTAATAGTAATTAATATTTTAATAGTGTCCCTGATTTGCCAAATACTGAGTTAATAGTAATTCATATTTTAATAGTGTCCCTGATTTGCCAAATACTGAGTTAATAGTAATTCATATTTTAATAGTGTCCCTGATTTGCCAAATACTGAGTTAATAGTAATTATTTTAATAGTGTCCCTGATTTGCCAAATACTGAGTTAATAGTAATTAATATTTTAATACTGTCCCTGATTTGCCAAATACTGAGTTAATAGTAATTATTTTAATAGTGTCCCTGATTTGCCAAATACTGAGTTAATAGTAATTACTATTTTAATACTGTCCCTGATTTACCAAATACTGAGTTAATAGTAATGATTTTAATAGTGTCCCTGATTTGCCAAATACTGAGTTAATAGTAATTAATATTTTAATACTGTCCCTGATTTGCCAAATACTGAGTTAATAGTAATTAATATTTTAATAGTGTCCCTGATTTGCAAAATACTGAATTAATAGTAATTAATATTTTAATAGTGTCCCTGATTTGCCAAATACTGAGTTAATAGTAATTATTTTAATAGTGTCCCTGATTTGCCAAATACTGAGTTAATAGTAAATAATATTTTAATACTGTCCCTGATTTGCCAAATACTGATTTAATACTAATTAATATTTTAATAGTGTCCCTGATTTGCCAAATACTGAGTTAATAGTAATTAATATTTTAATAGTGTCCCTGATTTGCCAAATACTGAGTTAATAGTAATTATTATAATAGTGTCCCTGATTTGCCAAATACTGAGTTAATAGTAATTCATATTTTAATAGTGTCCCTGATTTGCCAAATACTGAGTTAATAGTAATTAATATTTTAGTAGTGTCCCTGATTTGCCAAATACTGAGTTAATAGTAATTAATATTTTAATAGTGTCCCTGATTTGCCAAATACTGAGTTAATAGTAATTAATATTTTAATAGTGTCCCTGATTTGCCAAATACTGAGTTAATAGTAATTAATATTTTAATACTGTCCCTGATTTGCCAAATACTGAGTTAATAGTAATTACTATTTTAATAGTGTCCCTGATTTGCCAAATACTGAGTTAATAGTAATTATTTTAATAGTGTCCCTGATTTGCCAAATACTGAGTTAATAGTAATTAATATTTTAATACTGTCCCTGATTTGCCAAATACTGAGTTAATAGTAATTATTTTAATAGTGTCCCTGATTTGCCAAATACTGAGTTAATAGTAATTACTATTTTAATACTGTCCCTGATTTACCAAATACTGAGTTAATAGTAATGATTTTAATAGTGTCCCTAATTTGCCAAATACTGAGTTAATAGTAATTAATATTTTAATACTGTCCCTGATTTGCCAAATACTGAGTTAATAGTAATTCATATTTTAATACTGTCCCTGATTTGCCAAATACTGAGTTAATAGTAATTAATATTTTTATAGTGTCCCTGATTTGCCAAATACTGAATTAATAGTAATTAATATTTTAATAGTGTCCCTGATTTGCCAAATACTGAGTTAATAGTAATTATTTTAATAGTGTCCCTGATTTGCCAAATACTGAGTTAATAGTAATTAATATTTTAATACTGTCTCTGATTTGCCAAATACTGAGTTAATACTAATTAATATTTTAATAGTGTCCCTGATTTGCCAAATACTGAGTTAATAGTAATTAATATTTTAATAGTGTCCCTGATTTGCCAAATACAGAGTTAATAGTAATTATTTTAATAGTGTCCCTGATTTGCCAAATACTGAGTTAATAGTAATTAATATTTTAATAGTGTCCCTGATTTGCCAAATACTGAGTTAATAGTAATTAATATTTTAATAGTGTCCCTGATTTGCCAAATACTGAGTTAATAGTAATTAATATTTTAGTAGTGTCCCTGATTTGCCAAATACTGAGTTAATAGTAATTAATATTTTAATAGTGTCCCTGATTTGCCAAATACTGAGTTAATAGTAATTAATATTTTAATACTGTCCCTGATTTGCCAAATACTGAGTTAATATTAATTAATATTTTAATACTGTCCCTGATTTGCCAAATACTGAGTTAATAGTAATTAATATTTTAATAGTGTCCCTGATTTGCCAAATACTGAGTTAATAATAATTAATATTTTAGTACTGTCCCTGATTTGCCAAATACTGAGTTAATAGTAATTAATATTTTAATAGTGTCCCTGATCTGCCAAATACTGAGTTAATAGCAATTAATATTTTAGTACTGTCCCTGATGTGCCAAATACTGAGTTAATAGTAATTAATATTTTAATAGTGTCCCTGATTTGCCAAATACTGAGTTAATAGTAATTAATATTTTAATACTGTCCCTGATTTGCCAAATACTGAGTTAATAGTAATTAATATTTTAATAGTGTCCCTGATTTGCCAAATACTGAGTTAATACTAATTAATATTTTAATACCCTTCCTGATTTGCCAAATACTGAGTTAATAGTAATTAATATTTTAATACTGTCCCTGAAATTCCAAATACTGAGTTAATAGTAATTAATATTTTGATAGTGTCCCTGATTATTTCTGCATTTGTCCCTGACCCTGGAGGTAAGAGATTGACAGCTGTCATACAGTACTCACTCTGCAGCTTGTTCTTCTCTTTACCTCTTCTGCAGAGCACTGATTTACATTCAAAATAACAAAGTATGGTGCTTATACTTTTTCCCTTAACTGTCCCTGATTTTCACGGACATCCTCACTTTTGGCTCAAAATTTTCCTCTGTCCTTCCTGGTGAATTATACTTAATAAGCAATGATTAGAGTTATAGACTTCTTTTACTTCAGAAAATGCATGTCAATTCACATTCTCCGATGCTTCCCAAGTTAACAGCAGTAACACTTTCAATGTTTCTGCCTGTTATAGATTATTTCTGAATGTGTCCTGGAGTCTGGAGATAAAGACTAAACACTATGCTACTGCTTTAAAATAAATAAAAAATAAAACAGAGTTCAGCCTGCAGCTAGCCCATTTCTCTAGCTGAAATCCAGACTTACATATGTTACCTCATAACTGCTCAAAATTTTAGAGAATTATCCTACAGGAAAAAAAAAAGAAGAAGAAACCCACACACGAAGCTGGTCCACAGACTCCTTCGTGAAACTCTCAAATAGGGATCTTCACACCTCAGGCTATTCCTCAGGCTCCTCCACAGCAGGGCAAGTAGACCTCCTCTAAGTGAAAACTCATTTTTTGCAACAGACTACAAATCTTTAAAAAGAGAGAGAGAGAGGAAAACCCAGTAAACCCCACTATCCAAGATGACGAAAAAGAGTATGTTTTACACCTTGAAACCTGCTGTTTAAATTGCCAAGATTAATCTCAGGCTCGAGCTTGACTTGAACTAGTCCTAGCTTGAACAGAAAAACTCCACAGCACTATAAATACAATTCAAAAGGAAAAAAAGTGACACAGCCACAGTCAGAGAAAAAGAATCAATTAATCACTCATCATCACTAAAACACTTATTTAAATCGATAATAACATTATAAAGCACAAATAAATATATGCAACTATATATTAAATTCATACTAAAATATTTACATTTTCTATCTGCTTAAAACATTTGTTTGCTTTTCAGTATAGGTTTGATACTAACAGCTGTATTTATACCTGGTGGAAAGTCTGCCTGTAGTCATAGAATCCACTCATACTCATAGATTTCTAAGCTATTATTTAAATCATCACCCCTTTGTTTCTCAAAAAGCTATTACCCTAACATGGAAATCATGGTCAGTTCCTTTTTCTTAAATATGTTTCCCAAATGCATTAGTATTAACTTTTCATCTTATTTCTGATTTATGTACTATTGTACAGTCCTTAAGTGTTCATGTATATTTGCCACCACAGGAAGCAAGACATTTTATCCAGTTCACCAACTAAACAGCATTAGATGTATTACATGTGGCATAACATTTAAATATATATTTTTATTTTTTAATGGAGGTACAAATTCAGTATTTCTCTCAATGTCCTTACAACATACACAGTTATAACATTGGAGAGTGACTACTTTTGATACTTGTCTGGGGATGATGTTAACCATATCCTCATAGCATAGCTGATATTTCAAGCTAGGGAGGTTTTTATATGTAAAATATGGCTTATCTCCTATTAATTGCTTAATTTTGGGCATTGTTCCTAAAATTCCTCAGTTTCTTGATATTCTAACTTTAACTCCAGCCTATCTCCTGTTATATCTACTAACGTATCTCAAACAGTCCAGTGTATCTTGTTGAGAGGGATTACATATCGTAAGGAGCCGAATGGCGTGTGTGCACCGAGGGACACAGCAATGGCGGATAATCAAAACTCTTATGCACATGATGGGAATGTTTGTGACAGACACGGACTGAGTGATGAACTCCCTGATAGGGAGTTCAACTTCAAAGCGTGGACGGAATTCCAACCAATTTTTAAGCAAGGTACTGTTGACAACAACGTCGAACAACTTGATAATGAGTTTGATACATTTAACAAAAAGTTATACGCTTATAAGAACTGCCAACTTGAAATTAATTATTTAAGAGAATGTGTCAAGGTAGAAAGAGTCCCTAAAGGACTCAGGTGTTACAAATTTCCTAGTAACGCCATTGCAGGTTCTGTTCTACATTCGCAATTAATTGAATTGTTTAACCGCACAGGTCTTGAAATGCTAGAGTTTATGATACAGGACTATCAAACCAAATGCAATACTATTTTAAATGATTTGACTGTACTTAATGAAAACATTGTGAAGCACAAAAATTTCCTAAGGCATAAAAAGAAGTATGATGATGTTTTTAAAGAGATTGATCAACATTGTTATAAAGTGTTGGATAGAAAAGCCAGGAAATTAGACCGTGATTTAGTAGAATACAGGGAGGGCAAGGCATATCCTTTTTTTAATAAACAGAAGCAGGTTAATATGAACTCTGAAGGTTTTGATGGCGATACTAATAAACAACATTTTCTCAGTACACCTAACATGGAACCGCTTCGCCGAAGTGAAAGGTTAGCACAAAAGGGAGGTAGTATTCCTCCACAGGTTTTTCAATTACCCCAGGGCAGACCGATGGGGAGGAACAACAGCAACTCACACCAGCAGAACTGGGGGAGAGTTCGCAATTGATAGAAATGCCTGAGGATTTTAATTTTGATACAATGAACTTTTCAAATCCAAGTACTAACCAAATAGTAGTGACATGTAACAATTTCAGTATCTACAACTTTACTAATTTGCCTGTCAGCCCTGATTTTTTTGAATTGTTCACTAAGGGTTTACACTACATACCCTCGAGGCCTTCTTATTTGCCTAAACTTCTAATTGAGTTAAAACTCTTTGTCAGGAATCTAAACCTCTCTCTATATTTCAAAGGTCAGGAAGCTCCATCTAATGATATAGGCAGACGTAGTACATTCAATCCTCCCACTCACCCTGGACTTAAAATGTTTGAAGAATTGTTAGAAAAATCCTTTAGAAGAGATCTAGGGGGATACCATCAACATTCTTCACCTAATTTTGATAAACATTTGCAAGAAACTGTTGAATTGCTGAGGAAAGAAAAAATCAGGGTCATGAAGCCTGACAAAGGGGGAGGGGTGGTCCTCATGAATTTCTTTGATTATGAAAACGCTATGCATAATGTATTGCAGGACACAGAACCATATGAGCAGGTGTCAAGGAATGAACTGAATGTTGCATATGCTAGAATAAGATATACTTTGAGTGACCACCTTCTCCAAGGGGCTATAAATGAGAGTTTGTTTAATTATTTAAATGTTCCTAATCCAAAAATTCCTATTTTGTTTGGTATTCCCAAGGTTCATAAAGGTATCTCACCCCTCAGTTTCAGACCAATTGTGGCCGGGGCGGGGGGCATTACTGAACCTTTGGGTAGATTTGTGGAGTACAATTTGAAACATTTTGTTTCTCAACTTCCACATGTTTGTAAGGACTCTTGGGAATTTCTGGCCAGTCTCCCTGTTGGTATTTATAACCCTGACACACTTATGATCACTATAGATGTTATAGAATTATTTCCCAGCATACCACACTCCAAGGGTATAGAATGGTTTACTGAAGTGTTGGCTAAAGAATCCGACTTAAGTAACAGCTTGGTCAACCTTTTGGCTGAATTTATGCATATCATTTTGCATAACAACTTTATATACTTCAGTGGTGAGCTCTTTAGGCAAAACAAAGGTGTAGCCATGGGCTCTCCATGTGCTTCTTCGTATGCGAACATTATTCTACACAAGTGGGAACAAAAATACATCCACTCATCAAGATGGAAAGAATTCATCATATTCTATAAGCGTTACCTGGATGACATTTGTATTTTATGGCAGGGAACGAAAGAGAATTTTTTAGAATTTTTTGATTACATCAGCTCTACAACAGAATTTTTATCATTTACGTATGAGCTTAGTGAAGATTCTTTACACTACTTGGATGTATTGTTAATGAAGGATAAGGAGACGCACCAGTTTCAGACCCAGGTATTTAGAAAAAATACATTTTCTAATGCCTTTTTGCACTATGACAGCTCGCATCCTTTTTACATTAAGAAAGGAATAGTTAGAGGCCAATTAATACGAGGCTCTAGGATGTGTAGTTCCCTCAATTTGTTCTTGAAGGAAGCAAGTTTTTTGACCACCATGTTTAAGGAGAGAGGCTACCCACCCAATCTTATCAGTTCTCTGATCCTGGAAATTAAAGAAAAAAGAGACTCCATGTATCCCCCACTTTTAGCCAAAGGGCTTCCTTTACCTACAGGTAGTGGATCTAAGCAGGATGACAAACTTAGGAGTTTTTCTTACACATACACTGGTGACGCAAAGCTTATAGAGGACACCATGAGTTTTTATTGGCCTATTTTAACATCTCAGGATGACATTAAACCCTACATACCTGAAAGAATACATTTTGTTAGAAAACGTTACATTAATT
>NC_056737.1:250528317-250575817 GCF_019279795.1 Protopterus annectens
AGAACAGCCTCTCTACAATGGTGATGTCATGAAGTCAGCCTCTGACAGCTCTCCTACATTAATGTTGCAGGCAGTTCCAATGTCATTAGAATGGCAAATGTTCTCACTTTCTTCACTGTCAGATATAAGAGGCTTGCTGAAATCAGGCATGTTCTGGCCCATTTTGTTGGTCTCTCCATCAGTACTACCTGTGAAAGCTTGAAAACATGATTACCTTTGACAACATTGAAACATATGCTTATACCACCCTCCCCAACATGCATAAATGTAGACAAGTATACCTCTATAGCACATGGAGCCATACCTACCTTGATATGTGGGCTGCTGTGGTTGCAGCCCCGATGTACCTGAAAGAACAGACATGTCTAAGGTTCTTTGTGAATCAGTCCCATGACACATGCACTGCACTGTACCATATAGATTTGTTATGGCTAGTATTAAATTGGAACATCCCCTACTAGCACTCAGGTGTTCATAGCTATCCCACGTCCCACATCCAAACCACCTCCAGTTATGAGGGTCTGCTGCCAGACTGGGACATAAAAAATTCATAGGTTCATATTCTCATAGGTGCGTACTAGGCTAACAACCATAAGTTTTAATAGCCTTCATAAGTGTAAACAGGGGCATATGAGATGAAACATTTACAAGCAGGGCCCTGGGAAATTAACCATATATAAGCTGTCTGTGTCCATTAGAGATACAAGTGCCAAACCAGGGATGAATTTCCTGTTTCTCCTCCAGTTGTTCAAGTAACACTTGAACAGAATGGCCTTCACTATCACTTCTGTCTCCTGATTGATTAACTTTTCCATATATTACCTCTATCAGGGGCCTATGGCAAGCACTTATACCTGGGAATTATACATGTCAGTGCATAGGTGTGTCAGTGAATGGGTGTGTCAGGCAGTTAGAAGTTATTCAGCTATCACAACATGCTTCCCTCCCCATTCTGCACCATGTTAACAGCACAACTCCCATATATATTTTGCTTGACTGGGCAAGGGATCCATATACCTCTTTCTGCATCTGCCTATTGACTCCAAGTAGTGGCATTCACACCGTCACTCTCCCTTATAATGTGTTGCCATGCCTATCCTTATGTACAGGGAGTCTTTATTTCCCTTGTGTCCAGTCTTTCTGCAGGTGAGCAATGCACAAAGTCTGCCCTACCACTTCAGCTTGATATGACAGTGCCACACCGTTATGCTGTGGTTTTAATTATGTGTACCCCATGGTATCTCTCATACTATTACCTGCCATCCACTGCTGAAGTACTTTACTAGGAGGGTTTTCATCCCTCAGTCTTTTCCTACCCACTTCCAGATACCTACTTCACAAAGTCCTGTATCCCACAAATTTTAGTCTATATGCATGATAATACAAAATAGTGCCCACATTTTATATCATACCAGTAATGGCCTCATAGTACAACTGACAGGCAAATGAGTCAATTTAGTACCACTGGCTCTGAATCACACCCGGAATCCAATGCACTACCTAGTCTAGCAGGTACTAGCCATGGCTAGTATGGCTATAAGGGATCATGAGCATTATGCTCATGCCCAAACCTGTAGAGGCCCATGGTACTATGGCAGTACACTACAAAGGCTTGGTAGCACCCTTTGGCTGCTCTACATTTTTTGACACATGGTAATCATAATGTGCATCCATGTACAAAGGGCTACCATTTTGTTTCTTGAGGGAACCAGTGTAGTTGCCATGTGATCTTCAGATGCTGTTCACTGAAAGGCTATTGCATGGCGTGCCATGGGGAGCAAGATATTTTTGTGCTTCCTACACAGGGACGTTTCTGAGCACAAGCACCTGTTGGGACAATAGGAGGGCCTTTTGTGCAAGGTGACTTGCTGGTACAAGCTTGCTGCAACGGTGACTGATGCCACTACTATAACTCATTCTGATGAGTAGTGCCAGTATTGCTACACTGACCTATGGTGCTACCAACTAACATACTTCAGTATTGGCATGTAGAGTATGGGAAGAGAGAGCTGGACATAAGTATTTCTTTACATTCTTCATCCTACTATTCTGTTATCCTTTTTACCTGTTTAAGAAAGTAAGTATAATTTGTTTTACATAAGCTGAATGTGGCAGGACCTTACAGGAGACAGATACTCCTCTTCTAACAGTGACCCAGACGGTTCTTGCACTGTTTCTATCATCAGTGGTAAAGAGTGGAATCATTACAGATGTGCTGACAACTGGATGTCCACCAAAGCATTGTGGAGTGCCTTCTGCTATTGCTTGTCATGTTGCATGACCAGCAGGCCCTGAACATCAAGCCACCAAGGTCTAGCTTGCACATGATGTCAGTCATGGGGTGACTAGTGGCCAGGCCTGGTATCCATCCATGGCTACTGGCCCATCCTCAGTACAGGTGTTCTCTGTCATTCCCTCTATCTTGTTCATTCACAATTCTTACCCATGACTGCTCTGTGAATGCTAGCAATAACAATGTCATCAGATTCACAGATGGCACCATAGTGGTGGGACTCATAAGTGGATATGACGAGAGTGGGTATAGGAATGAGGTAATCTCCCTGATTGAATAGTGCAATAACAACAATTTGGACCTGAACATCAATAAAATAAAAGAAATCATTATTGACTTCAGAAAAAGCTCTGTCATGCACCTGCCCTCAAGATCAAGTGGAGAGAGTCCAAACTACAAAGTTCCTCGGGGGGGGGGGTACATATATCGGAGGATCTTTCTTGGAGTATAAACACAGACCAGCTAATTAAAAAAAGCCTACCAGCAACTACACTTCCTAAGACAGCTGAGAAAAGCAAAGCTCTATGAATGCTCTAAATACCTTCTACAGAGGAGCCATCAAGAGCATTATCACCAGCAACTGCACTGTATGGTTTGGTAACAGCACAATGGCTGAAAGGAAGAAGCTGCAAAGAATAAGAACAGCAGAAAAGATCATGGGCACTAGTCTTCCTACCTTACAGGAGCTCTTTGAACTGAGATGTAAAAAGAGGTCCCGCAAAATACTGAGTGACACTTCTCATCCGGCGTATGGTTGGTTCACTAAACTTGCTTCTGGTAGAAGGCTATAGAGTATCCGCTGCAGGTCCTCCAGATTCATGAACAGTTTTTATCCAATTGCAATAAGACTCAATGCAGACATAAATCTGGATGTATAAAACTATAATAGATTGTTACGCTCACATTCTTTTCCTTTTTTTCATGCAGTAATTCTATTTATTTATTGCAACTAAAATTAATATATTTCCATTCAAGTGCAATTCCAATCACTTCCTTACATGCAGTATCACCAATCTTACCTCTGTGGTGTACCTTTCTTTTCATGTGTTAATCATCTAGTAGTCAGTGCTGTCCAGTGTATATAAATAGTGTACAAGCATGTGTGTCAGCTACCTAGACATTAACTTTTGTACTAGTTATTGTTTATTGTTTAATGCCTATCATGTCTTGTCTTTGTGTTTTTTTCCTGTAAAAGAGCTGACCCTTGAAATTTCATTTATGTAGCACTTGTGTTTCCTAAATGACAATAAAGTTTCTTTTGAATTTTTGAATCTTTTGAATCTTGTTCAGCTCTTCCCATCAGAAGTCCACCCTCTCCAGTTCATGTTCATGCACTCTCATCTTCAACTTTTGCGAGTATACTATTCCTGTTTGAATGTGCTTTTATTTTATATTTGGCTGCCTCTGCTATCTTACCTTATCGCTCTGTCCATTCACCAGCCATTCCTTTCTGCGTACCTCACCAACCCTTCTTCTTTGCATATTGAAAATATCAAAAAAGAAAAAAAATAGCCTCCTTCCCTTCCTCCAACCTGTAATACCTCATTGTTCACCCTGCATCTGTTACGTCCGCTTGCTGTATTCCCATTTCTACTTTTCTCTCTTTCTTCCTTGTTTCAGTAAGGCTAGCATTTTGCTGTATTGAGCCTCATTATGCTATGTGAAATGGCAGATATGTGTTGCTTCACTGGAATCACAAGTGTGTAAAAACTGTGCCACACCAAGTTGTCTTGGTGGTAATGCCTGCCGTGTCAATCGTGCAAACACAGGTAGTACTAATTGTTCATAGTGCCAGCCTACTGCTGCTCTTTCCTGTGATGCAGTAGCTCAGCATTACTATCAAATCCTTCCCTTGACATGCAGATGCTTTGTCGACCCTGATGCACAGCTGATTAGCATGGGTCTGCACTATTCTACATGCTTCACTGCCATTTATCACACAACACATCTAGAAATCCCAAATCTGATGGGCAGAGACAGAACACAAGAAAAGAGGTGGAATAAAAGAAAATCTAGGGGGGAAATATATAAATACTACTGAAGAAAGGAGGGAAAAGGGAAACATTATAGAAATATTTAAGTAACCCAAGGAAATGCTCACCATACAGCCTATGTCACCTTAAAACTTTGCATGTGAGCAGGAAGAATTGTTTGAACATATGTAATTGGCAAGCCATACAACTGTGAGGAAAATACATTCATTTATTTTTAGAGTTGAGAGTGATTTGGAACATCTGTATCAAAAAGGTAGCAGTCATAGTAGTGCTGGATTTTGGAAGTCTTCATTGGGTATACATGAAACTGTTATGATCATGGCAAAAGCTAAATCGAATATACAGCTTGTGAAGCAGTCTGCAAGACAGTCACACAGGGAATACAAAATGAACCTTACCTGCTGCGCCTCTATTTTAAAGATGTGTTTGCATGTGTGTCCCTTCCTGTCATCAGTTTTCAAATGAATGAAGAGGTGAGGCATTCTTATACCAAAACAGAGGACCGCAGGTACAGTAATACATGTTGGATACCATCTCACAGTTTCACAGGAATTATCACTAACTTAACTAAGTATTCACAAGAACCAAGCTATGACCTTGTGCTATGGACATATTATTGGATTCACTTAAGACAGTTTTCATAGGTGGCTATGTTTAGGTATTAGCCTTGCAGTCCATGACAGGCCTTTCTTTTTTATGTATAACAGAAGAGAAAGATGCATAATATTTCCACTTCAGTGATTGTACAGCACAGCAGGGGGGAGCTGAATTTGTTCAGGCTGTGGTAAGACACTGATTTTCAGTGGGGTGAGAGTCATTGTTGAGTATTGTTTCAGAACACAATAATTGCAGCATTGCACAGCAGGAGAAAAATGAATTCTGTCGAAGCCTTAATGGTTGTCTGTGCAGCAGGAAAACGCTGATAAGTATTGTGCCAGAGCACAATAACCAGAAAGGAGTGGGAGGAAACGAGCTTTTGCCATGATGTACTCATCAACACTCACCCATCGGCATGAATCATCATCAGTCAGTTATATTTGTTAAGACAAACCACAACAGCTTACTACTTTGCCAACAGCAGCACTTATTGTTGGCTCGCATATGCCTGTCTGGAGTTTCTGAGTATTAGCTTCACTACATAAAACAATAAGATATTTTTTGCTATTTCATTGTTAATTAGTGAAAGAAAAACTCCCAAAAATGTAGAGTTCTGCAACATGTACCATCAAAATGCTCCTCTTCCTGATACCTAACACTGTATCAATGTCACAGAAAAGTTGTATGGACAAGTGACACAATGTGGCCAAAAATAAACTGTTAATTATTACTATAAAAATATTCTAAGATTCGTATGTCCTCTTACTAAAACCTAAGTATATATATATATATATATATATATATATATATATATGTTATTTAGATATAAAGAATTTTATGAATGCAAAAGTACCTGCAGTTAGCATATATGTTTAACAGCTGCTGCATGTACAGATGTTGGTTACTCGCATCCCTATTATATCATCGAAAGAACAGATCACTGAACAGCATTTTGAACGGCATTTTATCAAACATGCCATTCATCAAACTGTTCTAAGATCGCATTATGGTAGGGATCAGGAAATTTGCCCTTTCCCCACTGTAGTGTGATCTCGGAGTTGGTATATATAATTAGCAGGAGATGTGTGGGGCACACCCACCACATGGGGGGGGGGTTTAGATGAATATCATTTCTGATGAAATGAAGTTCAATGATCTGATGTTTCAATGATTTAATACAGACCTGGTTACTCCACATATGCTGCTTAGGGTGATACCGGTGCATATGACATTCCCTGATGGCATGTTGCAAGAGGAAGGGTTGTATTAGTTTGAGAGCTGCTATGCTGTAAGAGTTACTGTAACTGGATCTTCAAAGAACTGTCCATCAGAGCCTTCTAAGAAATGCAAAATTAGAGCTACATAATATAGACAAGGATATGCAGGGTTCAACAACACCAAATTAAGTAGCAACATAATGGAATAACTGACCAAGACAATGAGGTATTGAAAGTATGATGTTTCTATGTCAGTGCATGAGGAACAATAGTAAAAACAAACTATCTGCAAGTGTTTTCATTAAAGGAAGATGTTGCAATGGTAATGACATGTCAGCACTATATCGAATGTTAATGTGCATGTGGTAATGGGATTTGTCAGTACCGTACTCTGTGTTTAATATGCATGTTATAACACATTGGGTAGGCACCGCATCGTATGTATAATATGCATGTTGTAATAACATGTGTCAGCACAATACTGTATGTATAATTTGTATATGGTAAGGGTATGTGTCAGTACCATACTCTGTGTATATAAACTACTCAGGCACCAATGCACTGGCCCAATGCTTCCTGGAATTCATCAGTTCCAGTGCCCTGGACCAGCTCATTCTTACTCCCACTAGAGGAAGTAACATCCTTGACCTGGTTATTACTAACATGGGCAACCATTGCTCTACACCAATAATCAATTCCTCTCTGGTTAGATCCGACTACAAACTAATCACCATGGAAATTCACATCTCTCTCACACCCCCTGCGAATGTATCCACCGTGAAAAACTTCTCCAAAGCTGACTTTGGACTCCTAAAAACAGAGGTGGCTAACTTCACTGCACCCATGCCAATGGAAAATAGATGCATGACTGCCGAATCATATACCAATGCACTGTACGAACACATACATAATTGCATGGAACTAGTCATACCCAACAGAACCAAAATGCTCCCCTCCAAAAAAAGAAAGCCAGTCTGGTGGTCACCTTCCATTAATAACCTCTACAACAAAAGGAAAAAAACTGTTGTAGAAAAAGGTGAAGTCCCAAGACTGGAAAAATTCCCTTATTAGCCTCAGCAAAAAGTTCAGATCCCTCATCAAAACCTCCAAAGCCAGCTATGAAGGCAGAATTGCAACAGACACTAAAAACAACCACAAATCCTTCTTTAGTTATATCAAGAATCTCCATGGCAATACTCAGATTTGCTCTGAGTTACTGCACAATGGTACCTCTTATACTGAGCCAACAGATATTGCCAACATACTGTTTGATTCTCAGCTAGAGCATCTTCTGTGTAGAGACATGCGTGAATGGGCATACCTTCGTTGAAGGTTGTGCATCAGAGCTGGTAACTCGGTACGTAAAAATCTACTGCCAGTCATTAGCAGACCGGAGTTCCACTGTGGTGACCCCTAACTGGGAAAAGCCGAAAGACACAACAACTGGCTGACAGATTCAGTGCCAACTTTGCCCCCCCCCCGAAAGGACCAATCTCAATACCGAAAGAATACCAGGCACCCTGCATTACTGCAGCGCAGGTTAAAGCTGCATTGTCTAAGGCCAAGAATATAGCTTCCATGGGACCTGACAATATCCCTAGCTGTGTTCTACATGAATTACAAAGTTAACTGGCACCACATCTGTGTGCTCTGTTCACTCACAGCCTCACCTCAGGCTTTGTCCCTACCGAATGGCGCACTTCTACAGTCATCCCTCTCCATAAAGGAGGAGCGACTACAGACCCTGGAAATTTTTGCCCCATTAGCCTGATGAGTCTGATATGTAAGGCTATGGAGCACATCATCATGGACCTAATTAACAAGGATATAGGGAATCTCCAAACTCTAGATCCCACGCAATTTGGTTTTGTGAAAGGTAGATCATGCCTGCTCAATCTGGTTGACTTCTTTGCGTCCATCACCAGAGCAGTGGATGAAGGTAAGGCAATTCATACAGCCTACCTCAATCTGGCCAAGGCCTTTGATACCATTCCTCACTCAGGAATTATTGATAAACTCACCAAACCAGGCATTGACCCCTATATTGTTAGGAGGGTTGCAAATTGGCTCACAGATAGAACACAAAGTGTGAAAGTAGCGGACTCCAAGTCAGACTGACGAGCAATCACGAGTGGAGTCCCACAGGGATCGGTCCTGGGTCCTCTCCTGTTTGGCATCTACTTCTCAGAAGTCCAGACCAACACGAAGGGACTCTGGCTGACCAAATTCACAGATGACTGCAAGCTGGGAGCCATTAATAACTCCCCAAGTGATGCAAACATCCTACAGAAAGGCCTCACTGAGACCAATGACTGGTGTCAAAACCATGGCCTTAAGCTTAATGCCAAAAAATGCATCGTCATCCCCTTTGGAAAAAACTCATTTCCCACAAATTACCACATCGATGGGAGCCCACTGAACACTGAAGGCGCTATAAGAGATCTAAGGACACAGGTTGACAGCAACCTCTCCTTCGACCACCACATTGCCACTGTGGTCAGAAAGTCCTTCTATGTGGCACATCTCACTAACAAGGGTTTTGCATCCAGGAAGAAAGAGGTCATCATTTCTCTCTACTCTTCTCTCATTAGACCAGTCAAAACGTATAATGCCCCATTTGGCATGTATCTCACTAGGCACCTGCAACAGCTGGAGAGGCCACAAAAGTACCTCATGAAGAGGATTCTAGGCCTTAAACATGTCCTACACCAGGGGTCTGCAACCTTCACTATCAAAAGAGCCATTTTGGCCCCTCTCCCACCAAATAAAATTCATACGGAGCCACAAAACCTGAAACTCAAATAGTCATAGAGTATAATGCCCCATTTGGCATGTACCTCACTAGACACCTGCAACAGCTGGAGAGGCCACAAAAGTACCTCACGAAGAGGATCCTAGGCCTTAAACACATGTCCTACACCAGGGGTCTGCAACCTTCACTATCAAAAGAGCAATTTTGGCCCCTCTCCCACCAAATAAAATTCATCAAGAGCCACAAAATCTGAAACTCAAATGTCTCTCTATTTTTTCTGACTTCAGCCATCAATGATTTGCCAGAAAACCACAATTTTATGAAAAATAGACCAAAAATAAGAGGCAAAAGTCAGGACATTCTGTGAAAATCTGCACAGTTGAGAGGTAACTGTGTGTGTGTGTGTGTGTGTGTGTGTGTGTGTGTGTGTGTGTGTGTGTGTGTGTGTGTGTGTGTGTGTGTGTGTTGTGTGGAAGAGTGGCCATTATTTTTCAAAGCTACAGGGAGCCACTGCCGAGGGGTGGAAAAGCCACATGTGGCTCCAGAGCCGCAGGTTGCAGACCCCTGTCCTACACAGACAGACTCAAAAACCTCCAGCTATTCTCTGTCTCATATCGCCTACTAAGAGGTGATCTATGCTTGACTTACAAAGCCATGTCTGACCCAGCACTGTTAGAAATTCTACATCTAAAGAAATCCCAATTCCTCCACGCCACATGCTCCAGAGACCTCAAAATCATTACCACAATCAACAGAACATGCTGGAGGGACAGGTTCATAACCCAGAGACTGCCCATGCTCTGGAACAGACTTTCCATACATGTCAAGCAGAGCACCTCACTAGCCCTCTTCAAGAGAAATCTTGATGAATGGATGGGAAATAGAAAGTTCACTCCGGGGATCACTCCAGTGGTTCTACTTGATAGAGGCACTGGGAACTAACAATGGGCAGCACAATGCCAGGGTACTTCTATAGGCTAGGCTTGTAAAGGCCCCAGGGCCATTAGCCTAGTACTCACCTATGAACCTATGAACATAGTAATGGCAAGAGTCAACACTGTATTGTATGTATAATATGCATGCAGCAATGGTATATGTCAACAGCATACTGTATATACAATACACGTCGTAATGTCATGGGTTAGCACAGCATTGTATGTATAATATGAACATGGTTATAACATGTGTCAGTACTGTACTGCACATATAATATACATGTAGTAATGACAAGAGTCAGCACAGTACTATATGCATAATAAACATATGGTAATGGCATCTGTCAGCACTTTATTATGTGTATAATATGCACTTAAAATAAAAATACTCACAGGAGGGTAGTAATGGTGTTACATAGGTTCATAGGTAGGTACTAGGCTATTGGCCCTAGGGCCTATATAAGCCTAGCCAAATGGTACCCTGGCTTTTGCCACCCAAGAAAATTATTTTCCTGTGCCCCTGTCAAGCAGAGCCACAGAAGTGATACCCGGGGTGAATTTCCTATCTCCCATCCAATCATCAAGATTTTTCTTGAAGAGTGCTAATGAGGTGCTTTGTTTGATATAGACAGGTAGTTTGTTCCAGAGTATGGGAAGTCTCTGAGACAGGAATCTATCCCTCCAGCATGTTCTGTTTATTGTGGTGACAAGGTTTAGGTCCCTAGAGTGTGTAGCTCGGAGGGATTGGGATTTCTTTACATGGAGCATGTCCAACAGCTCTGGGTTTGACATAGCTTTGTATGTTAGGCAGAGATCGCCTCTGAGTAACCATTCTTGCAAAGCACATCACCAGGTGCTATAGAGAAGTTCAGAGGGACAGTAACAATCAGGCAGATAGCTACACCTATCTGCAGCCCTCTGCTTGCTTGCAGCAACACCAGCTGGCATTCCGTGAAGCCTAAACTGGACAATGGATTGTCCTGGGCATTTAGTTAATACTGTGTTTAAGTCAGCATAGCCCTAAAAAATGAAGGTGCATAAAACATATTCCTGGAGCTTACTTCAAGCAGTATAAAACAGCATAAAGACAGAACTGTATGGCAGAAAATAGCACTATAACTCATTCAGACTCCAAGATTTTCCTGATTAGGACGTCACTATGGACATCACATTCTTTCTTTTTACCCTTCCTTCTGTTCTTCCTTCTTTCCTTTATTCCTATATGTGACCATTAATACCAATTTCATTCATTTTTAAACCCCATCAGTATGTTCACTGCCTTTGCGTCTAGTGAAAAACTGCTTTAGCAGTGTGCCATTCTGTCCATAGTTCTTTTCAAATATCCTGACCGTCTCTAGACCATACCCCTAATCATTGCCTATGTCAGCCATAGTTTGTGCATTTGTCGCTTACTTTTTTCCCCTAAAAAACAGGACTGTCGTGTTTGTCTTTCTCATGTCTAGAAGTTGAATGTCGCTATCATAGCTTTCTTTTTATACCTTCCACTTGTGTATGCAGCATAGATGACATCACATGTGGCCGCTGAACTACAGTGTCACCTCTAAGAAAAGTGCTTAAAATGTGTAATGATATTTACGTGCATGTCATTCAACAAATCTGATAGAAACAGAACAGGACTGGAATATTCAACATGTTGCAGGATAAATTAGAAATAATGACAAAGTACATTTTGTAGGAAAATGTTCAAAGATAAAAAGCAGCAGACTTTATACTTGTAAGAGGCTAAATTTAGGTGTGATATGGAGAATACTTGTTTCAATAAATTGAAGTGAATTCCTGAAATAGTACTTTAATAGAACATGTTCAGTATACACACGTTTGGAGTCTGATGCCTAGCTTAGATAGACCTAAATCATAGCAGAACGATGGGGATATTAACAGTAAAACAAACATGCTTTGTAATAATAATAAAAATGTAGCATGCAATGGACCACATGCAGAGATTAAATGGTATTTACTTGGTATTAGATCATTTTTTGCTGTCCTATTTGCTTCATCTTTGGAACTAGGCTGGCAATGCACTCCATTTTGCTTTTTTCCAGTTAAATCAGTCATCTCTGTCATGCACTTCTTCCTGTTTCTTTTCTGTTTTGCTAGGGAAGCACGGTCCCAATAGTAAAGAAAGTGAATTTCTTGCAAACATCAAGACATGATGTAATTTTTTAAAATGGAAACCAAAGCACACAGTCTGTGCCTGACAATTGCATAATTTTGGATAAGCTGCTTATGTCATGTTATCCTTTTCTTTTGCAAGGTAAGTTTCAGTTCTGATCAGTTTGGAGCTGTAGTATATTTTCAGGACATGCTCACATTCACACTACACCAAAGATCCTATAGTTTTGTCAAGCCACAAAAAGACATAAGGACACAATATAATACAAGGCAGACAGTGACAAGAGAGAAAAAAACATGCCAGATGAAGGGAAACTATACGTAAGAAGTCAAAAATTAACAAAGACAAATGAGAAGACTTTACAGACATGGGTCAGAAGAGAAGAGAGTAAACAGATATTGAGGAAGCAATAAAAAAGTCCTTTTTGTAGTAAATTAAATCTGTATTATCACAACCCACGCATCTTAATGTCCTATACTGCAAAAGTAATGGAGTTACCTCATTTACAGAATGCACAATGACATAAGCTTATGTCCATGTTCTACACAGTGCAGGAAGCATTCAGGCATTGCATTGTATAAAGGGGATAGAGCATCATAGGCTACATGTCCATTACTTACATAGTTCTGGAGATACCTGGCTATTACCTTACTTAAAGGGTGCAAATTGTCACAGCATGAGCAGCACCCATGTAATGTAGTACAGGAAGCACTCAGGCATTCTATTATCTAAAGCATGCAGAGTGCCATAGGGTGCATGTCTGCTTATTCTGTAGTGCAGAAAGTACGCATATTTTAAGGGTGCACAGTGACATAGTCTATATATTTGTATGCTATACAGAACAGATGGTACTGAGATGTTATGTTATTTAAAGGTACACAGTGTCCTTGGATATGTCTTTGTATGCTATACAGGACAGAAGGCACTCAGGGTTACATTACTAGAAGGATGCTGAATGTCATATGCTGTGAATGTGTGTATGTTATATAGTACAGGACACTCTCAGCTGTTATATTATTTAAAGCGTGCACATTATCACATGCTATGTGTTCCTGTGTTATATAATACACGAGGCTATCAGAGGTTACTTTATTTTAAAGGGTGCACAGTGTCACATGTAATGTCCTTGTATGTTATATAGTACTGAGCGCACTCAGAATTACATTATTTAAAGCGTGCTTAGTGTCACATACTGTGTGTTTCTATGTTATATAGTGTCAGAAGCTCCTAACGGTTATTTTATGTAAAGGGAGCAAAGTGTTACATGCTATGTGTTTGTATGGTATATAGTACACAGGTAATAATCGGAAATGTCAGAACCCACTAGAGCAAATGCCGAAACACATAGAGTGAATGGCCAAAAAATGGACTTACATAAATCAAATCCAAGATGGCCATTTCCATGAATATTCCCTTTTTTGCAAGGTATCGCAATCTTGGAGTTGGTATATATATAAGTTTGGAGGGATGTGAAAGGCTTCTTCCTCACATCAGGAGGTGCAGGAGAGCTTTGCCCACTGCAAAAAAGAAGTTTAAAGGAAAAGAGCGATGCTGAAGATTCAGTCTTCTCCTGGATTTTCTATTGCTTTTTATTCTGGCAACACGCGACATTAAGAGTGCTGACATTTCAGTGGGGAGCCTAGAAGAGAAGGTACTTAGGGTTACATTATTTAAAGGGAACACAGTGACAAGACAGTATGTCTGTGTCTTATATAGTTCAGGAAGCACTCAGGAGGAGCTATATTATTTAAAGTGCCCATGGCAATGCAGGCTTTGCATGTGTGTGTTACTACAGGAGGATCAAAGGTGAGGGGAGAGTTCATTATTCAAACTGCACTCGGTATCTCAAGATATACTCCTATGTTTTAATGGAGGAGATGTTTAGGGAGATGAAATCACCCATATACTGATGGAGCCAAATAAGGGAGTACTGTGTGCAGTCTTCTAGAAATAGTACACAAGGTGCGTTGGGGGTGTATACGGCAACAAGGGCGAGGGCCTTCTGTAGCTTCTGCATACATACCCAGACATACAACAGTATATGCACAGTACTCCGTGCAGGAGATGGCTAATCACAATGTGTGTATCAGTGTTGCTAGGATTAGTACACAGTAATGGGGAATGTAATTCGGAATGTAAATGAACAGCATTGTGCTCATTACCTATTTAGTACTGCTTATTTGCATCATATCTTTGCTTCATTTTCTGAACAGCAGTGTAGAAGTAGTGAATCTTATCATGCAGCATACCTTTGTTGGCTTGTGTTGCTGTATGAAGAGCCTGGCGATGCTCATGGGAGTATCTAGGGTACCCTAAAGCAGTAGTGGCAGTGACAGCTGTAATGTATATAGTGTAATAACGGAACACTAGTCTTCAACAACGCCTTATCCTACCCCAAATATGGAATTACTTAATATCCTTGTGACTTGTAAATAATTTTATTTAGCTCATTTATTCTAATTACCAAATCTATTCAGGAGCTTTCTTCCCCTGGCACCTTTTTCCCACTAACCTTTCTCCCTCAACTACAAAATGTATATGTGTGTGTGTGTGTGTGTGTGTGTGTGTGTGTGTGTGTGTGTGTGTGTGTGTGTGTGTGCGCACGTGCAAAAAAGTGATGGCTGACATATAAGATGTTGTGTTTGCATATAAGTTAAAAGTATTTCCCTCTTCTACCACATCTATGAAACTGCAATTTAACACAGATCCTGCAGACAGCCTTGTTTTGTTACACAGCTGTATCTAAATTGCTCTATTGCTCTTATTCCTGCACTGTGGCTCCCTGAGGTGGTATTTTATAAGAGCTATTTACCTTGTACCTACTAACATACCACTGCTGCAACCCAACTGCGCCACTGCCTCAGACGCAAATGGTGACCTGCTGTATTTCTTTGTGCAATGGCTCTACACATTGCAAGCCATGTCTCTGAATCATCCTCATGGTGATCTACCCTTCAGTACAGCACAGCATTTCATAAACCACGCATGAAGATAGGTATGGGTAATAACCATGGGGAAGGGGAGCAGATCAGAATATACAAGCAACTACAAGATAGCAAGACAGAAAAAGATAGGTGTTATAGGACTTGTTACTACATGTACAGTGGATATAAAAGTTTACACACCCCCGTTAAAATGCCAGGTTTTTGTGATATAAAAAAATGAGACCACAATAAATCAGTTCAAACCTTTTCCCACTGTTAATGTGACCTATAACCTGCACAATTCAATTGAAAAACAAACAAATCTGTTAGGGGGAAAAATATAAAAAATAAAAAACATACAATAAGCTGGTTGCATAAGTGTGCACACCCTTAAACTAATACTTTGCTGAAGCACCTTTTGATTTAATTACAGCATTCAGTCTTATTGGGTAGGAGTCTGTCAGCATGGCACATCTTGACTTGGTAATATTTGAATACTCTTCCTTGCAAAAGCCCTCCAAATCTGTCAGATTGTGAGGGCATCTCTTGTGCCAGCCCTCTTCAGGTCATCACACAGATTTTATATTGGATTTAGGTCTGGGCTCTGGCTGGGCCATTCCAAAACTTTAATTTTCTTCTGGTGAAGCCATTCTTTTGTTGATTTGGATGTATGATTAGGGTCATTGCTGTGTTGAAAGGTGAAATTCCTCTTCGTCTTTAGGTTTCTAGCAGACACCTGAAGGTTTTGAGCCAAAAGTGACTGGTATTTGGAACTGTTCATAATTCCCTCCAGCTTGACTAAAGCCCTAGTTCCAGCTGAAGAAAAGCAACCCCAAAGTATGATACTGCCATCACCATGCTTCACCATGGGGATGGTGTTCTTTTGGTGATGCGAAGTGTTGCTTTTGCGGCAAACGTACCTTTTGGAATTGTGGCCAGAAAGTTCAACCTTGGTCTCATCAGACCATAATGCATTTTCCCACATGCTTTTGGGAGATTTGATCTATTGTTTTACAAATTTTAGCTGGGCCTGGATGTTTTTCTGTGTAAAAAAAGGCTTCCGCCTTGCAACCCTACCCCATAGCCCAAACATAGGGAGAATACAGGAGATTATCACATGTAGTACACACCCAGCACTTGAAAGACATTCCTGCAGCTCCTTCAGTGTTGCTGTATGTCTCTTAGCAGCCCCCCTGGCCAATTTTCATCTTGTCTTTTCATCAATTTTGGACGGACATCCAGTTCTTTGCAACGTCACTGTTGTCCCATATTTCCTCCACTTTTTGATGACTGTCTTCACTGTCTTCCATGGTATATCCAATGCTGTGGAAATTTTTTTGTACCCTTCTCCTGACTGATACCTTTCAACAATGAGATCCCTTTGATGCTTTATAAGCTCTCTGTGAACCATGGCTTTTGCTGTAGCAGGCAATAGAGTAAATGCCAGGAAAATCCTACTAGGACAGCTGAACTTTATTTGGGTTAATCAGAGTCTTTTTAATTGATGGCAGGTGTGTACCAAAGAAGATTGAATGCTGTGCTTCAACAAAGTATTAGTTTAAGGGTGTGCACACTTATGCAACCAGCTTATTGTATGGTTTTTATTTTTTATATTTTTCCCCCTAACAGATTTGCTTGTTATTCAACTGAATTGTACAGGTTATAGGTCACATTAAAGGTGGGAAAAGTTTTGAAATGATTTATTGTGGTCTCATTTTTTTATATCATAAAAACCTTTCCACTGTGTGATACCTTAAACCTCTTGCGTCCGAGGCAACATGGGATATATGCACACCCGTTTCCAAAAGTCAAACATTCCTCTTATGCTGTTCTGATGATGCCATAAGAAAGAAGAAACATGCATGTCCACAGCTAGAGGGGGTGGCTTTATTGGCCTGAAATTGTCAATAAATAGACTTAAAAGGAAAAGAAAAAGTCATGGACATTCAGAATTGCCATTTAGCTGAAACACCTGATATCCTCAAAGGGTAATTTGCATATATCCCATGTTGCCTCTGACACAAGAGGTTTAAGGTATCACACAGTGAAAAGTCTAGCTTTGCTAGATTTTTCTTTTTGTGTTTTTAACCAATTGGGTTTTTGTGTGTGATCTTTCTATTCATATACCCAAAACCTGGCATTTTAACAGGAGTGCGTAAACTTTTTATATCCAATGTATGCCATCACATGCTGAAATGTAGGTGATATTCATCTGTAGTTTATCTGGTCAGATTATGTAATGATCATCAGATCAGCCGTTACATAATTCAGGGACTTTTCCCTCTGTTCACAAGGTTGAGTGACCCTGGAGTAAGTATATTTATTTTCTGGGATGTGGGGGTGGAGTCCCCCATGTAAAAATTGTTTTTTGTTTTACTTTTAGTAATTGCAAATGTAACTCACTGATTAACATTTGTGATTACTCTTTTTAGCTAATTTAGTTGGTGATAATGGTAAACATCAATTAATTTGTTCGATGTTTTGTGTTTGACCAATCTTATATCCAGTTATTCAAAAACACATAGAAATGTGTGTTACTATAGCATAATGGCAGCTGTACAAAGATTGGTTACTTCAAAAAAGCTGGTATCTCTGCTGGTCCCCTTCTCTACACAGGAGAAAACAAACATGGCGGTGTAAGACACTAACTCAGTTCTAAAAATTGACAACAGATAAGACTACCACCCATATATTTGATTAGTGCTAAGGTTGCAGTTAGGCCAAGGAGATCAAACAGCAAGAAAGAGAAGAGCAAAAGCTGTCAGAAGATACAAGCGCAGAATAATTTTACACATCCTGAGAGACCAGAAAACTTGAGTCAGGTATGTATCACTCTGAGAGTGGTAATAATTCTGATATGTGTCCCATTTATAGCTCTGCCAGCTTTCTGTAAGTGCTGACTCCTTGGTAAAAGGCTGGCATTTGGTGGATATTCCTCCTGTCCACTTCTCTTCAGCAAGGCCTCTAGCAAACTGACTGCCTTAAAGTACTTACTCAGAATGATGGATGGAGATCTCAGGACAATAATTTTGTTTCTTCTTGCTGTGAACATTGTTAAAACATTCCAGTATTGTATCTACTGACAAGAGTATACCATCTTATCAGTGGAACACATTTGAAGAAGCTGGCTTATCTGTGTCCTTGCCAGAGTGTACCTGTCCACTGGTTCCCATCTGTCAACATTTGTTATCTGATACTGGTCCTGTATATTCTGACTGCTACATTCTTCTTGATTCCTAAATTCCTTACATCTACAGCCCTAAAAGAACTCTTCGAAGTTATATGGGCATGTTTTTGTCTGTCGACATGTTATAACCTGCCTTCTTCCCTTATACATTAACTATGTTCTTTTATTCCAGTACAACCGTCAGACTGGGCTACCAGTTACATCATTTTTAAATACGTACATCATTAACACATTTTAAATTTCTCCAAGTCATGCATGTCACTATACACTGGACTCTGCCCCAAAACATTATTAACCTTATGCAGATAACTGTCTTTAAAGCACTGTGCTGCTGTATAAAGAAAAAAGCATCATGTAAAATAAAAGCTTAATGGCTGCCAAATAAATTTTATTAATAACAAGATGACTGAATATTTATAAATTGCCTGGAATATTGTATTTTCTTTAAGAAATGCAGGGTGTG
This sequence comes from Protopterus annectens, assembly GCF_019279795.1. Classification (NCBI taxonomy): domain Eukaryota; kingdom Metazoa; phylum Chordata; order Ceratodontiformes; family Protopteridae; genus Protopterus; species Protopterus annectens. The sequence goes on from NC_056737.1 coordinate 250,546,814, forward strand.
TGTTTTAATGTCAACGGCATGGACTGCTGAGCATTGGAAATACACATTGCTGCACAAAGGGGACAGAAAATGTATTTTCGCAACTGCATTCTGTCATGATGGGGAATCTTGATAAAACATTTTCAGATGACAGTGGGAATCAGAGTTAGACACTGCATCGTTCAATTTAATTAGGGTTCAGAAACCAGCCCAACCATAAGTGGTAAGGCTGTGGCAAAAAGGGCCTTCTTGCTTGATTGTCGAAACCAGAGATTAAGAGACAAACTTGTCACAATGAGGAAAGATGTCAGCTCAGCTAATTTGTATACCCTTGAATCTCTCAGTGATTACTGCAAGTGCTAAGAAGCACTTTGTTGGGGTAATGACTGTCGGCAGCCCCCATGAACTTCACCACACATTCAGTCACATGCTGATGCATGGACACATCCCCATTCCTCTTAACCTCCTACACATTTTCACAAAATAGCCATTATTTTCCCACTTATAATCTCCTTGTTTCTAACGCAGGCAAATGCAGCCACTCAATAATTCCAGTCAGTTTCATGTTATTTACATCATTTGCAACTTCTTGCTTCTCTTAACTTTTTAAGTGGTATGTAGTGCTCCCGCCCCCATGCTACAACCAATTATCATTAGTCTAGGGTGGTTCAAGAGGTATGGAAGCACCCCCCACACTCACACACTCTCTTCCAAGTGTGCACACACACACACACACACACACACACACACACACGTATAAGCACAGACACACACACACACACACACACACACACGCAGGTATAAGCACAGACACACACACACACACACACACACACACACACACACACACACACACACACACACACATACACACACACACATTAGACAAGGGGTTCCCAAAGTGTGCAGAACAGTGCCCTGGGGAGCTGCGACTTCCTCACAGGGGCGCTGCAAACTAATAAGCTTTATTTTGCGGCTGTGCTAAAGGTTAAAGGGCATATTACAAATGAAACGGAGATGCCGCTAGCAGGAAATTTTTGGCTCCCACAATGCATTGAGATCTCCATGGGAAACAAAAATGGTGAAAGGGCCGGTTTGTTTTGAGGAAATTGTAAATTTTATTTAACTGGAAATGTGTGATACATTTTTGTTTGAGTTGGTGTTTTCCAACTGGGAAGCAAAAATAAATATTGAGATCGCTACTTCAGGGTTTATCATACGTTGTCATTTGTGTGCTGTAGTGACCGAATGAGGTGAGGACTTTGTTGCTATACTTACACATTTTTATGAAGGTGACCTTAGGAAGGCTAAGACAACTTGTGTTGTGTGTGTTTGGGAAGGTCGGTATTTAGGAATCCAAGCGTGGGGTCAGGGTCTCCTGTGGTGAAGGAGCAATGCATAACTGAGCTATTAAGTAACAGGACAGTCACAGACAGAACCAGGCCTTTTGCACCTAATAACACTGGCATGATTCATAACACCTTTCCGCTGCAACCCCCACTGTCCCCTCGACACGTGTCGACTCATTTTAACACATTTAAGGATTTACACAGACTGTTTGGTGTGCAGTTCCCACAGCTAAACAATTATACGGATTTAGTATCACGTCTGAGAAAGAGTGTAGAGAAACATAGAGATGTGTGCAGAGAAACAAGTACAGGGAGTCAGAAGCTCACAGACTTCCACGAAATGTAATGGGGTGGGAGGTGGCAAGAAAAGGAAAATGAAATGAAGATAGAAGACACAATACAAACAGTGGTAAATGTAAAACTAAAATAAACGAAACTGCAAGATCAGTCAAACTAATGCAACTCCAGAAATACTGCACAAGCGTACACCTCAACCTCTGTCATAAGTCTGTGTAAAGCCAACAGTAAATAAAATAAAAATAAAAGAAATACAAATCTATTTAAAGCCAGCAGTTGTGGAGGAAGGTCTAAAGTTGGGGACACATTTTAAATATTGTCTTACAAGCTTAGAAAGCTGCCAGAAAACAGGTTTTGCGTTACCATAGCTACAAAGTCTGAAATTCAAATGCATATAATTGTTTACTACTGACTTCAGTCCTCACTAATTTGTAGGGTTGCCACCTTTTCAAATTCCCAAAAATGGTTCATTTGTTTGTGGACACGTCAGATTTTTCAGGATAAAACATACCCAGGGTCAGTGTAAAGGACAGAGCTTCACATTTTTGTCAAAATAAAAGCATATGCTTGTAACATTTGAGTTACTTACTTATTCTATCAATTTTCAAGTTAATAGTACTAATATATATGTGTGTGTGTGTGTGTGTGTGTGTGTGTGTGTGTGTGTGTGTGTGTGTGTGTGTGTGTGTGTGTGGTGTGTATGTGTGTGTGCATTAAATATCCCTGTCTCTTATTGTTTCTGGATTAGAGGTTGACAACTATGTTTCTATAAGTAAGCTTTGCAGTTCCCGTTAAATGTGTTAATTCTGTGCATGTCCAAAAGCTGTGTTTCCAGTTCCCTAAATCCACTTTTGAACACCTCCACACATTTCACTTTTGAACACCTCCAGTGCAAGGTAGCTTTTTACTTTTGTCTTAGAGTAATTTATTAGTTCTACAACCCACTCTTTTCCTGCTGTCTAAATGTGTTTGTTTCTATGTACAAGAGATGTATATGAAAGTCATAATCAACCCCGTACCTCACGTCTATGAAGTGAAGACCTCAATCATTATGACAAACCCACCCCAGAATTCTATAAATTTGATCCGAAGTAGACCAAATATAAAAATCTGGACATTTTACGAAATTCTGGATAGTTGAATTGAAATGTATGTTTTTGTGATCTTAAATACCTGTGTTATTAATTTCTTCAATTACTATTACATTTTTGTGATCTTAAATATGTGTGTTATTTATTTTTACCTAAGTAACCCTTTTAATTAAAAAAAAAATTATTATTTTGCAGAGTGTACATGTTAGCATTTGACGGGGGGGGGTGCCTTAGTTAAACCTGGATTCAACAAGGTAGCCGAGAATCGAAAAAGGTTGGGAACCACTGCATTAGACCACACATAACTCTGCATTCACTTACACATACAAACACACTCATACACCCATACATTCAACAACCTGACCACTAAACCCCAGGGTATTTACTTCTTATGTAATGTCTCTCTTTGAGAGTAATGGCCAAACTCAAACATTTGGACAAGTTAATGTAGCTGGTGCAGTCAAGTAGTTGTCTGAATCATTTGTGTGCTTAAGCACTTAAGCAGGCATTTCTGTAGAAGAGTACATTGATAATTATCATATGCCACTCCCCCAGAATATCTCATTTACATTTGCGTTAGGCCAGAGGGACATCCCACTGTGGTGCTCTGCATATTAAAGGGACAGCACTGTGTTAGGGCAGTCTCTGAATTAGAAATGACTACTGTGAGTGGCAAAGAATGCTTACCACTGGCAATAACTTCTGAACCCCTGGGAATGTGTGACAATCAGAATTCAATATCATACTGTTCAGTAAAATAAAGCTGTAAAACATATTGTTAAAAACATAGTGTTCTATAGTAAGACGTGTGTGTGTGTGTGTGTGTGTGTGTGTGTGTGTGTGTGTGTGTGTGTGTGTCTATGGTAGAAAGATCAGAAGAAAATGTATGTAAAGTACCATCACAACATAAATCTTATATGGAATATATGTACAACCGGAGACCATACAAATGTATATTTTTTTCTGATGTCACATAGAGTTGCAGATAAATAACTCAAGAGACTAAACAGAAAGGTGTTCCATCACAGACATCAGTTTGAGTCAGTACTAGTGGTGTTAATGTGCTGTATTATATTAGTGAACTAATGCTGAATACTATAATTGTGCTAGAAATTTCTGTTACAAATATAACAGCATATACCACATAAGTACTACAGGATTAACTAATTGTGGTATAAAGTTTTGTATGTTCTTAGTGCAGTAAAAGAAAGTTGTACTATTGCACAGATATGACAGGAAAGTTATTTAATCCACTGTATGTAGTGCTAATATCTGAGCTTCACTCTCAGATACCTGATTTGATAATGTACATTATTAAAAACATAACATTATTTTGTGGTAACAAGCATTGTTTGGCAATACTTTATAGAACATTCCCAACTGCATTTATGACATTTTGCTTTACACTGCATAGTAACAGGAATGCCAAATAAATATTTTAGCATTATTTTGCAAATATGTGTTTTGCATTGCTGTACTTTTTTCAGTGAAACTGTGCAAATGTGCTTTGCATTTGTCATGAACAGAAATCAAGATTCACAAATTAAATAACTACAAAAAGCAGTATTTGTCATTGTACTCTTGAATAGTAAAAAAGGAGCACAGGTTTTTGCAAGTGGACCAGTGAATCTGCAGCACTGAAAAAAATAACCGAACTCATATGATTAGTAAGAAAGGAAACAGCAACAACTTTGGCTTCAAGTTCACAGTACAAGCCATTCATGCAACCTCATTACTCTCGCTACTTAGCATGACTGTTCATTTTCATTAGCATTTATCTATGTCAGAAGAGCTAATTGATCTTTGTATTGTAATTGTACTGTGACAGTGTCACTACTTCAGTGCACCTATCAATAACACTTTACTTTGTCAGAAGGTCTAGATTAAGTTTTATTCATTTGCATACTGCTATCAATAACACTTTTCTGAGTCAAAAGATCTAGTTTAAGTTTTATTGATTTATATACTGTTGCCAGAGAAGTTTTTTCTTTCTTTCTTTTTTTGTCCATATTTCTTTTTGTCTCTGGCAGTTAGGCATCAGTGGACCCTGGTGCTTCTTCTTGATCACTGAGTTTACATACATTGCCTAGTCTCACCTGCATTAACTCCAGTAATGGTTGGGGCTAGTAAGCACAGCAAGCATCCAGGGCCCATTTCATGATGCTAGACGTGATTTGCCTACTATGCCCCACCCCAATGCATGCATGATGAGCATGTTAATGTCCAGGAGTAAATGTGCAATGGGGTCATGTAGCATGTTGTCCTACTTCTGCAGCAACCCAACAGTTTCCTCCACCTATTTCCCATTTAAGATGACATCCTTTGTATATCTTCAGCCTCCCAGGGATTAAACATATTATCCTGTCTAAGCCGGTGCTCTCTGCCCAGTATAGGCAAGGCACCTGCCAGTGTCTCAGACACTTGAGCCAATAATTAAATTCAAGTCAGTTGGGTGATAGGGGAGCTTTCTCTTAGGTTCATTGGTAAATATAGGGCTAGCATCCACCACAGGGGAGCTTTCTCTTAGGTTCATTGGTAAATATAGGGCTAGCATCCCTAGCGGGCCATTTTAAGCCTCGCCAATGTCCCTTTTTGTGCTTGAATTAACCTATCCTATTTGATTAAAGATTGTGCTTACCCATACTATGGTTGATAATTTTGTATTATACATAATGAGAATAACTAGGATCATGCCAGTCATAATTTGGGGTGACCTATGCATGGAATAAAGCATTTAGGTGCTGCCTCTGTCAATTAGTAGAACAACAGGGCAGTCCTGGGGTAATTTTTTTGTTTTCCATCCATAGATCTAAGTTGCGCTTGAATATGGACAAGGATGAACTTTGTTTTATACAGATGGGGAGTCTGTTCCAGAGCAACAGTATCCTCTGCGGGATATACCTGTTCCATCAAACTGTTTTGTTGATAATGCAGATGAGGTTTAGATCCCTAGATCAAGCATTTCTGATGCCATTTGACTTGCTGCTGTGCAGTAAATCTATAAGTATTGCATCAGAGGATACCCTTAATGCCAGACACAGGTCAGCTCTTAGCAGTCTACCAAGTATAGTGACAGGGCTTTGAGTTAGTCCATTTAGGACATGTTGTTTCGGACTTATATTGCTTTATTAAGCTATCTCTGTGGGCTTTACAGGTGTTGAATGTTAAGGTTCTCTACAAACACAAGAGTAGTGTGCAAGGCAGTAACATTTTGTTTGGACCTAATGTCTTTAATCATCTCTTTAACCTCACAATACAAGTATTTGAAAGCAACAGAAAACAAGATATAAAGAACTTATTATCAAAATCTGTTACCAGGAAGACATACAATTCAAGTTAGAAAGAAAGGGAAGGGTTGTGGCGCTTGTCCAAAGAGAGTTCCATATGGGTTATGAAAGCAGACAAGTGGAGGTACTTCTGAAATGGAATAAAATAAAGTCCTGGACTCCATCTTGAGTACAAAATTACTTTTTATATTTCCAATAACACCACAGATGAGTGCTTTCGTCTAATGATTAGACTTCATCAGACGAAAGCACTGGTACCATTAACAACTTTTATACATTACATCACATACAACAATTACACCTAATTAACATTTAAAGTGACATTTCTGTTGAACATTACTATTGAACATTAACTTTCCCATTTAAATGTATCATAAAAAGTATAAGGTGTATTAATTACTTAGATAAATAAATAAACAATATATGAATGAATGAATGAATAAATTTCCACTTTTCAATTTACTTAGATAAATAAATAAATAATATATGAATGAATGAATGAATGAATAAATTTCCACATATTATTGCACCTTTTTAAACACCTTTTTAACTTTTTTCTTTTTTCACATAATGTATTCCCTTATAAAATGCAACTCAAACATATTACACATTTTCTGCTTTCTTATGCAATACAGATTTTATACTGATGTAGTCATTAAGACCTGGTAAAGTGTTCGATTTTAACCTAAGTTGCCATAACAATTCCTTATACAATAGTGCATTTTTTGTGTCATCCCCTCTCCTTAAAAAATCCTTATTTACTAAGTAAATTATACCAAATTTATATCCTAAAAATGGAGAACAGGATAAACTATGTTTATACAAAGCACTTGTTTCTTTATGGGTCCTGATGTCATATATATGTTCGTAGATATGCTCCTTAAATGTCCTCTCTGTCTTTCCTATATAATATGCACTGCATCCAGTGCATAAAGCCATGTATACTAGCATTTTGGACTTACAATTCCCTTTAATAAATCTTACCACACTGTTGAGACCATTGTTCAACTTAACAGTTGCTTCGCCATATATATATAAGCACAAACGCTACATGCTCCACACGGAGCAGTAGCCTTATGCAGTAAAGATTCCCTTTTTCCATTTTCAAAGGTCCTTTTGAAGTTAGTTCCCACTTTGTATGTGAAAACAGGTTGTGCCCCCACTAACTGGTGTACCTCTTTATCAATTTTCATTAAATTCCAATTAGTTTTGATTATTTGTGAAAATGATTCCGAAAACAAGTTATACTGAATAATACATGCTGTATTATATTTGTTTCCCTCATCCATTACTGCTTTATTAATCTGGAGGGGTTGACCTAAAAGGGCCTTGTATTTATTGCCCCATTCACACATGACCTCATTTAAAATTTCAGTGACCATTTCAACAGGGTATTCCCTCTCCATAAAGCATTTACCCAGGAAAATCATTTCTTGTTCTAGATCCCATAATCAGAGGTCATCCAAGGTATCCTAACTGCCTGGCCTTTAATCAAACTTTTCTTCTGTGCATTTGGGTGCTGGCTAGTGAAATGCAAAAAACTATTGCACCAAGTAGCCTTCCTGTAAATATTTGATTTAAAACCAGTAGTGGTCTTAGAAACAGTGACATCCAGATAATTAATGTTGTGTTCATTTTGTGTATGTGTAAAGGAAAAAAAATGCGTGCATGAATTTAAATACTCCATGAATTTATTCAATTCTTCTTTAGACCCATCCCATAGCACAAAGATGTCATCCAAAAATCTCAGGTACAACTTGACATGGCTATAAAAAGCAGAGGGAAAAACAAACCTGTTTTCCCATTCAAGTAGTACCAAATTAGCATATGTTGGGGCGCAGGCAGCTCCCATAGCTATCCCACTATTCTGTTGATAGTATTCTCCTTGGAAATTAATGTAATTTGAATCCAGGATGACCTCCATAAGTTCTAACACCAAAAGAACTCTGTCCCTAGGTAAGGTAGAATACTTAAAAAGACAGTCACTGAAATAATCTAACCCCTCTTTCCTAGGAATACAGGTAAAGAGATCCTTTACGTCAATGGTAAGGAAAATACAACCTACACTCCATAGGTCCTGTGTCATTTTGCTCAAAAATTCCCACGAATCCTTAATTAAATGTGAAGTCTGATTAATAATAGCCTTAATGTTTCTATCCACAAATACGGCTAAAGGGTGCGTCTTTGAATTCTTTGCAGACACTATAGGTCTAAACGGAGGTGCTTGTATAGATTTATGCACCTTAGGGACTCCAAAGATGTTAGGAATGTTGGGATTCTTTTGTTTCAAAAAATTGTAAGTCTTAAAATCTATTCTGTTTTCTAATATATATTCTTCTAGTAGGGAATCTATTCTACTGTAAGCTATGTGGATCTGATTAATAGAAACAGGTGTGTATGTAGCACTATCTAATAAAATGTTAGTGATAGCATTATTATAATCTTCTACATTATAAATTATTACTCCCCCACCTTTATCAGGTTTCATGATACGCAGATAATTTTGCATCTGGAGTTCTTGTAATAGTGTATTTTCTTCCATAGTTAAATTGGAATGTTCTCTTTGCCATCTATTTTGGCATAAGATGCATATATTTCCTCAGTTACAACTTTTTCAAATAATAACAAGGTAGAGTGAAGTGGGGGATTGAATGTACTTTGTCTCACCATAATTCCATCCCCTTTGTTATTGTCGGTGATGGTATCCTTACCTTGATTAAATATAATGTGTAAATTTAATTTTCTTAAATATAACTTCAAATCCACTAACATTTTAGCAATGTCCCCATACTGCGTCCTAACAAATTTAAACCCCTTAGAAAATAAATTAAAATGTAATTTAGTTAGATTATAACTAGTGTAGTTAAATATCTTGAATCCCTTGTATTCAAAAAGAATACCAAAATGGTCATCTATTTGAACTATCTCATCCTCTTTACTGCTTTTTTCCACCCATAATTTGTGTCCAAATGTCCTGGATCTGGTGGAAAACTGCTCTTGCTCGCAATCCTTTCTGACCTCCTGGGAAGAAAAAAATGACCCCCTTCCCCTCCAAAGGAATCCAGTTCATCTAAAGTCTATGCCTATTTTGTTCAGTTCCTTGATAGATCTGTTCCAGGGCCTTGTCGAAAACTAAATTAGTTTCCCAGTTTTCCCCCTCACCATTAACTTTATGTGTATAACCTTGTGTCTTGTTATTTCTCTTAAAAGGACCTACATAGACCTTTCCTGTTTCATATTGTTTTTTTATCCCTTAAAAATTTCTTTTGTTTAGTAGTATAAATACTTTGTATTTTTTTCTCAGTTTTAATCAGTATACTCTCATATAACCTCTCATATTCACAAAATAGTAAATCATTGACAATGTCAGCATTTAAAATCAAACACTTTACCAGGTCTTAATGACTACATCAGTATAAAATCTGTATTGCATAAGAAAGCAGAAAATGTGTAATATGTTTGAGTTACATTTTATAAGGGAATACATTATGTGAAAAAAGAAAAAAGTTAAAAAGGTGTTTAAAAAGGTGCAATAATATGTGGAAATTTATTCATTCAGTCATTCATATATTATTTATTTATTTATCTAAGTAAATTGAAAAGTGGAAATTTATTCATTCATTCATTCATATATTGTTTATTTATTTATCTAAGTAATTAATACACCTTATACTTTTTATGATACATTTAAATGGGAAAGTTAATGTTCAATAGTAATGTTCAACAGAAATGTCACTTTAAATGTTAATTAGGTGTAATTGTTGTATGTGATGTAATGTATAAAAGTTGTTAATGGTACCAGTGCTTTCATCTGATGAAGTCTAGTCATTAGACGAAAGCACTCATCTGTGGTGTTATTGGAAATATAAAAAGTAATTTTGTACTCAAGGTGGAGTCCAGGACTTTATTTTATTTAGTTTGGATTGGTCTTGGTTTTATTCTTACGTATTCAGTTACTTCTGAAATGGACACAGAGACTTATAACAATAAAATATTTTCTATGTTAAGTGACGAACATTTAAAAAATATCCAAAAAAGACATTAGTAATAGTTACCAACATAATGAAGATTTTAAGAGAACTTTTTGGAAACAAGAATAACATAGTACATGGATAATTATTGACAGAATAGATGTGCAGTTTACTGTTAGGTAAAAATAAATTGACAGCAAATGAAATACAGATTATATGTGAATGTTTCAATATTTTAAGTTACAATCATTTTTTTAACAAGAGTGCCAGTATAGCCTCACATTTTACAAACCTAATGATGGTTTGCCCAGAAAGCGTTTCTATACCAAAAGATGGACTTCAGCAAAGTTAAGCTTTATATCAGAGTTATTGATTATATTGATATGTATATGACTAGATAGATTGGCAAGATCTACTACTGAGTTCAATTTTTTTAAGACAATTGAAGTAAGGGGCAGACTTTTTAGAATCTTCCCATTATCACTGTTTTTTTTCATCTCTTTTTAGATTTAGTTATTTTGGTGTTTTTAAAACTATGTATTAAGAATCTTATTAAAGATGCTGTGATTACAAAGGATTTAGAACTACAATTACAGAGTAGATTTCTGTTTGTTTGTTTTGGGGTTATCCAGAAGGCTGCCTACCATTATGAACACAGCAGAATTCATGGTATTACAAAGCTATTTGTTTGGCCTATAGTGTAGATAGTTCATTTATAAAGAACAAAGAAAGAAACCAGGAAAAAAATGAAGGGGAACAGTGAAGTCATTGAGGTGCTGGATGACTCATCCAAATTTAAATATAAAAAGAAAAGTAATATAAAAAATATTTTAGAAACAGATAAAACTGTTTAACATCGTGATTGGAAAAAGGTACCTTTAAGTGTTACAACTGTAGCACCTGCAGATTTATGAACTTTAGCCCATGGGTATATTGTGCTAACACCAATTATATCATCATTCCGCTAAGAAATTTTTTGTTATACATCAGACATTGTGGATTACATGGTAGTTTGCTGTTCATGTGAATTTTTTTTTACATTGGGAAGACATGCAGAGGGTTGAGAAATAGAATAAGTAAACACATTTGTGCAATAAAAAGCATATCTGTAATGCACTATATAAGCATTCTATTTTAAGAAGCTTTTATTTAGGGTAATTGGTTTTGGAAATCCTAATGTGAAGAGTGGTAGAAGGGAAGATTATCTAGAATACTTAAAGTATAAATAGCAAATAGTTTAGAATGCAAACAGTAATTTTGGTTTGAAGTCTTCATTTAACTTTAATTGTTATTTATAGAGAATGAGGACTTTTAAATATCATGTAACTTCATGACATAGTTTTTTTATTAGGTGATTTATTCATTATTTAAAAGGGTTAATGATCAACTTTCAGTAGACTGATAAAGCGTCAGTCCTCATCTGATAATTTTAGAGATGAAAACCCTTGCACTACTATACATATGTATACACCTTTTAATTTTTTATTTCTTTTATATAAATTATTATTTAACCTCTTGTTCCTTTATTTTCTATTTTTTTGTGACTTTTCATTGGATTACATTTCAAAATATTGGGAAGTTGTTTCTTTTAACTACAAAAATAAAGAGCACAGGCCAACAAATAAAACTCATAAAAAATTAAATTCAGCACAGTGAGACAAAAACAACAGTGGCAGGAAGAGATGGAAAACTGATTTATTAACCCAATTAAGTGCTTTTGTCCTGCAATATAGGACTTGTGCTGAATATACTTTTTAGAAGTTTTTTGTTGCATTTGTTAAAACTTGTTCCTTTTCTCAACACTTGTATGACTGTGGAGTTGGTGTGTGAGTATGTAGATATAGATAGATTACAGATGTATAATAGATATAGGGGATAAATTGGCTTCATCAAAGATGAAGCATATTGAACTACAACTGATCAGGTACAAATGCTCAAATAATCAGATTATTGAAAAAGCGTAATACAAACTACTCTACATTTTTGTAGGGGAACAAGCCCCACTGCACCTCCCCATACCCCTGTTAATTACAAATAATACCGACCCCAAAATTTCACTACAGTGGTGAAAGGGCAGACCTCCACTCTACTGTAATAATTTCAATAATATATGCTGGCTTTTATTTCATTCAAGAAAATAGATATCTATGTGTGTATATATATATATATATATATATATATATATATATATATATATATATATATATGCATATATATAGTGGATAAGTATCCCACATGGTTGAGGAATCAGGAAACTTTGCCACTTTGTAAAAAAATGTTTTTTTTTGTCCAGACAAAAAAAAAAATAACACAACCAGATATGTTCTTCCTGTAGTAGCTTTCTTCATATGGTTTTCAAGGTGAAAATGTAGTAGAACCACTGCAGAGGACATATCAAACTTATACATTAAAACCCAACCCTGATGCTAGCAAATACACCAGATACATATTCCATTACAGTAACAGGATAAAATAAAACATTGCAATAATAATAAATACAAAAAAAAAAATCACCAAATCTCCATAAAAGGTTATGCTGCATAGAGTGATAATAATCTCCAAACTTAAAAGACACCCCTGTCCATACAGGAAAGAACTGACACAACCATGTAATAATATAGGCACACACAAAAAGTAAAAGCAGACAGAAATAAAAATAACATTTAAAAAAATCTAATGAATCCCAACATCAGTAGAAAAGAAATACCATTAAAAAAGCAAAAAGTGAAATAAAGCAGTAAAACATACAAAACAGTCATATAATGTATTCTCATTAAGAAAACCTTCCAATTCTATTCCTTCAAACAAAACACACTGCAATTAAAATAAACAATACCCTATAGTTTTACAATACACTTTTTGAAATATGTATCATCTATACTGACACCAAAATCCACAAACTCCTCTGGCAGTCATTTTCTTCTTCAGTGGCATCAACAGATCATTCAAAACCCTCTTCAGATTCTTAGCTGCTCTCCCAAAATCAATGTCCAGCCATGACTCCGGATACACACTGTCCAGGCCTTGAACACAAAATTTCCACTTTTAATCAAAGTGGATTTCCTAGTTCTTAAACCCAGCAAAATTAGTGGTGATAACAATATTACAGCACATAGCCTAGTTCCTAAACATAAGAAACACTAGTGATAATAACAGAAATATAAAATAATTCAGAATTACCATTTATAAAATAACACCCTAACTAATAAAATAAAAAGACTACACATAGCTACCACTACCCTTAATCTGAATTAATGAAACTGCAATTGAGCATAGGAAGGTGAACACACAGAAGAAGGCACCCCATCTAAAAACAACAACAGCATAATGCAAACCAATAAAAAAAGTAAAAACAGAAAAAATATACTGACCCTGAGTTACTTTTGTTTACCTTCATAATGAAGCTTATTCACAAAAAAATGTAATGAGCCTTTCTGATATTAATACAGGGAAACATCTGAAACCACAAAATACAGATAGATAAATAAATAAATAAAACCATTAAAAATAAAAAAGGATAAACCGACTATGTTGGGGTTAGTTTCTGATAACCAAAATAAATGTACTATTAGGGTAGTGAACATAGTACATGATTTTTGCCTTCAGTAACCTTCGTGAAATTTCCCTAACCCTACTGTACAAATATTTAGCCTATCAAGTACTTAACACACAGAAACACATTTGTGTATATGTGTCCATGTCTGCATGTCTGTATGTGTCTGTGTGTCTAGATTTAAAAAATATGTATGTATATATATATATATATATATATATATATATCCTTAGTGCAAGTGTGCGTGACATACACATAAACACTCAAAAAGTGGAAGGTAAAAAGTCAGAAATCAAACTGCCTAAAAAATAAACAAAACCTATTTTGCCTGCATAGGGGTGAGCCACCCTGCATCTCCATGTGGGGTGGGCTGTCCTACCCCATATCCTCTGCTACTTATATATACAAAATACAAAATCAGACAACAGCAGGGATAGGACAAATTCCCAATCCCTAATGTATCACAGTCTCACACAAAGTAATGCCAGCACACTAGGATCAGCTGACTATTCAATCGCTTGTACCAAAATAAAAATTGTTTGATATTCCATATGTTTCACTAATGAAAGTCTTCCCATATATATGTAATTTACAGTTTGTTGACCTGATTAGCCTTACTATGCAATGTTTATTTTCAGAAGGGATCTGAAAAAAAAAACCTTATGAAAGCAACAATGTTACAGAAGGATAATAAGTAAAGGTTACAGTCACAATAGTGATAAAAATATTACAAAATAATATATTATATTTATAAAAATAAGGACTACAACCATGCTTTATGTACACAATCAGCCAGGAGTAAATATTTTTAAAAAAATTATTTTTTGTGTTGGATAAAGTAGATGATAACATCAGTCGTGTTAATTTCAATAACATATTTGAATGTAAAGAAATTAAATGACAGCTAGATTTAGAGGCAGATAAATCCACAGGAATTAATGGTGTCATTAATATAAAGTTTTTTTTTAATTATCTAAAAGTTTTTTATTTTTTTATTTAATTAGAATATGTAGATATTAGTAATGATAGTTTTTATATTGGACTATAATTAATTATTTAATTATTCATGAATAGTAAATAGAGATTGGTCAATTACCATATCATGTGATTAATTTCTGATGTATATATTTAGTAATGGATTGTAGTTTGTTTGATCTCAAGAAGTTCTTGGTCATATTAAAGAATAAAAGTGCTCAACATTTTTTACTCTCACTTTCAATTGTCTGTTCATTGTTTTGTTGAAGCTTGATTTTTAAATTTTCAGTTTGAATTTTGGCACCAATTTCTGCTCTTCACCATTTGGTTTTATATTTTTGTGTTGTAGTGGTAGTGTGTGAATTGAATACAAGGTAAACACAAGTGACATGGGAGACAGCAATCAAACAACAGAAGATGCTAAATTGAACATATCGATTCATTCTTTTGTAGTGGATTTTCTTGTCCTGACCAAATCATTTATGGACTTATTAACTAATACACAATATGTTTTGAATGGTTTATCATGCATCCTCAGATATGATCTGGTCATAACCAAAGTATGGAAATGGTGGTTAGGGATAACATCTATGACTTGGAAAGTAAATTATTGAAACTCAAAACACTTGAATATGAAAATTATCATCTTAAGCATTGTATTGTTCTTCAGCAAGTCCCTGTACGACTAAGATTGTCTATATTTTGCAGCGATATAAACAAGGGAGATAAGATTTGCAAAGACTTGGCTGAATTGTGTAATATCACTGGTATAAATTTGCTGAAGATGTTAGTATCACATAACAGTGGAAAGATGAATTATTTAAAAAGTGATGTTAAAAGATTGGATAACAGTATTAAGAATGACCCTTTCTTTCAGTTTTGGAAAGAATCACACCAAGGAATTATGGCTAAAGTTGATAGACAAGTGGCTCCAGTTATTAATAAAAAATGCAAAATGCTAGCCAGAAATGCTGACAGTTTTAAAAACAACACAGCTTATCCCTTAACCTTTTACAACAAGGTAGTTGCAGTGAATTCAAAATAATGGGGTTCTGATGTTGAAGAAATAAATTAAGTGTTTTATGACAAAAGTTATGACTAATCACAATTTTAGAGAAAATTTCCTGCCTGCCCCTCATAGATCAGAGCAACTAGCTGATTCAAATTCTAGAAAAAAACTTTGAGGTGTATACTGTTAATGGAAGAAATTAACTTTTCCAAGAAGAAGAGACTAAATCATCTCCTTTTCAACACTAGAAAGAACAAGAGAATCAGACAGAATATTCAAGAATGATGGAAAACATCAGGTGAAGAAGATGAGGAAGGGTTAAAAGGAACTGATTGGATATTGTCCAGTTTTCAATTTAAGTTCCTTTATGTTAACATTTTATCATTAAAGTGTTCTTAATAAGGGCTTTTTGTTTATTCACACAATAAGAGCAAGTTTAACTCAGCTGTTGATTGATTTTAAACTTTGCACTAGAAAGGGAAATATACAATATTTTTAATGATATAAAGTGTTTAAATGACACTGACATTGATGTTTTATGTAAAAGGATCACTTACAATCCAGTATTATGTAACACTTTAAGCATCTTTAAGCATCTCTCATGATTCTTGTGAAAAGGATTTTAGAAGTTTATTAATAAAAAGCCATCAAACAGAGTTTATAATTTAAACAAACAAGACAGGAATGCCTTAACTAATTTGCACAAACAAAATTGTTTGAGAATAATGAAAGCTGATAAGGGCAATGTGATATCAACAATGGGCATTGATAAATACAAAAAAAAGTAAAATGGAGATTTTATCAGATGCCACATGTTATAAGTTGGTTACCAAATACTTTATGGTTGATCATTGTAAAAAAGTTGATTGATATTTATTGAACCTTTTATGTCAGGGGTACACTGATTTTTCTATTTATGAATTTTTGAAGAATGAGAATCCTAAAATAGGAAAGGTCTTTGAAATTCCTAAAATTCATAAAAATAACAGTGATCTGGCATTTAGGCCTATAGTAGGATTACACAATAGTAAACTTGAATTTATAGTTGTCCACTTAGATGCAATTTTAAATCCTATAGTGTAACAGTCTATCTGTCATTTACAAGGTAGAGATAATTTTTTTGATTTATTAAAAAATTATATTTTTTCGATACTGAAAAGGTTTTAATAACTATAGATGCAGTATCCCATTATACATCAATTAATCAGGATATAGTTAATGAGTATGTTAATTTATAATTCAATATCTAAATGGATTTTGATAACATCAAAATTAATATTGCAAGCCAACTACCAGAAATTGTACTTGGTAACAATTTTTGTGTTTTTCAGGACAAAACTTATCACCAACTCAAATGACTTATGATGGGTGCTAGAAAGGCACCAGTCTTTGCCAATTTACTTATGAGTTGGTGGGATGAAAATCTTTTTGTTAACACATCTTTTAAAAAATGTTATTTTTTTATAAAAGATACATTGATAATTTGATATTTATTTGAAATGGGACCAACAAAGATTTTGTTGTTTAATGACATTAATAAATGTACAGAATTTCTACAATTCACCATGGGTTAAAAAAAGATGTAAGAGTTCATTCTTTACATTCATCAGTCATGATGGACCTGTCAAAAATGTTTCCATAGTAATATATTTAGAAAACAGACATTTATTAAAAACTATTTAGATGACACTAGTCAGCATCCACATTTCATGAAGTACAATGTAATCCATGGACAATTTATAAGACTAAGTCGACTGATTAGTTATGACTCTCAGTTTTTTTATTCAATTTACAAGATCAAAAGAAATGTTTACAGATGTAGGTTATTTAATTGAAAAATTAGAGAAAATTACAGAAGAAATTATCAATAGTAGATGGAGCAAATTTCAACCTATTTTGATTAATGGTTATGATTTTAAAAATAAATCTAAGACCCATTATTTTGTACAATATTTTGTCGTTCCTATTTGTGTGGACATTTTTAAAATATTAAACATATTTTAAAAGATAATTGGAAAATTATTCCTGTAAATGTTGACCTGACAAACTTAATAGGTATTGCCCCTATTTTTGCTTATGAGATATTGGTAATCTCAAAAGTCTGTTGGAAAAAACAAATGACAATATAAAAAAAGGTCTTTTTGGCAGTTTTTTTTAATTTTTTTGTGTAAATAGTGTAAATTTATAGTAAACATGAAAAGTATTATTTAAAACATACAGGTAGATTAATTGTAGCAAAATATAAATGTACTTGTAAAATTTGAAAGGGCAGTTTATTTAGCTACTTGTGGCTCCTGCAAGAGTTTCTATGTCAGTAAGATGACTAGAATGCTCTCACATAGAATTTATGAGCATACATTGGCTATTAAAAATAAGGATTACAACAATGCTTTAGCTTAACATTTAGCCAAGTGTAAAGATTTTACAAAATTGTTTTATTTATTTATTTATTTATTTATTTATTTGTGGGATAAAGCCAGCTACCATCTTAGAATGTGATCTCAGTAGCATTTTGGAATGTAAAGAAGTTAGACAGAAATTTGACTTAGAGGCCAATAAATCCCCAAGCACTAATGGTGCTATTAATATAAAATGTTTTTTTAAGATTATCTAAAATGTAATTGTTAGTTTTTTTATTTAGTTAGAATATATAAATATTAGTAATGGTAATTGTTATACTGGAATTGAGTTTATCTTTTTAAGAGAATTAATTATGCAATGAGTCATGAATAGTAACAGATTGGTCAGTTACCATAGCATGTGATTCACTTCTGATGTATATATACATATTTAGTAATGGATTGTATTCTGTTCTCAAGAAGTTCTTGACCATATTAAAGAACAAAAGCACTGACATGTCTTACTCTCACTCTCAGTTGTCTGTTCATTGTTTAGTTGGCTCTTGATTTTTAAATAATAAGAAATGTGTGCATAATGAGTAAGTTAATTGTGCAATAGATATGACAAAAATCTATGTAAAGTTCAACACTATTATTATTTTATTACACCAGCTGAAAATAAGACTTTAACTATGCAGTTATAACTGAAAATCTACATCAAAATTCTAAACTTTTGATGGATAGCTATTAAAGAAAGAAAAACAGAGTCCCTGGGATTAAAAGAATTTCTGTCCACTCAAGTTAGTTGCCCAATGCAGGTCGGTCAATTAGCACAACTAACAGAGCTTCCATTTTAGAGACATGGTAAAATTGCACTGAGAAATACCTAATTAGTTGCTCATTACCATGCCTCTTGTTGAACACTGTGCTACCAAACCTGACAGCATTAGTGTCCTCTCAAGCAAGCTACACATTGCGTTAGCAAAGATACGCCCCTTTATATACTCCCACAAACAGTCACACACACACACAAACATACACACACACACACACACACACACACACACACACACACACACACACACACACACTCACTCATCCACAAATAAGCCCCCACACTCAGTCTTACTCACAGAAACATGCATGCACTCACCAGCGTTCATGCTTCAACATACACACACATATTCAGTCTTGGTATTCTCTACCTACATACCTACTATACTGCATCTACCCAGGTATGTAAATGCACCACACAAACACACACACACACACACACACACACACACACACACACACACACACACACACACACACACACACTCTCTTTCTTCCTAATTTATAATACTACAGACACACAGGCATGCACATACTGATACACCTCAACACATATGGCTTTGCTATACTTACCTGTACTGCACGTACTCCCATAGAATTGAATCGGTAACTGCCTTCAAAAGACAGCGCACACTTTTTACTCAGTTGAGGGATTTGTGGAATCAAACAATTTAGTAATACTTGCTTTGCAGATATTTCCTGGGAAGAGCACATGACTAATTGACAGCTACTCCACTGGACTGCAACATTAGCATGCAGCTGTGATGATGTGGGGGTGTTGCCAGCTATGCCAGGAGAAGTAGGGCAGTGGATGAGTAACATATGCCAGCACAGCTAGCTGGAATTTTCTAAATAACTATATCTCATTTGTATATCAAACTGATTTATATAGGTGTTTGTGTTGAAAATGTATTTATAAAGTTGCTTGTGTTAAAAATGTATCAACAGTGTATCCTGCTGGACAGAAAAGAAATATACATTTATATCAGACTATACTGTTGTAAATAGGACACTGGAAGAGAAGAGGTTAATCTCAGTAAGCTAACTTTGAAAAATAGTAGGAAATTAAATTACTTAATATAGGCCATAAATATATCTTGCAGTTCTGATTGCAGCCAGAGATTAAACGTCTGTGCCAGTGAATGGTTTATTAGCTCCTGTAGGAAGAGTGGAATTGTTTTATGGGTTTATAGTTTCCAGATGCTATAACATATCTCAGCAAAGCTCTATCTGTGTGTATGATATCACATGCGCTAAATCCTGTCAGCTTCTAACCAATGGGTTAGTATGGGAACCAGAAGTATTATGACCAGATGTGCATGATGTCATTCCATAAGCCAGCTCTGTAATAATAGTTTAATGATAGATGAGACCAAAGTCTCATGGCACTTTGTTTTTTGGAACCTGACAAAGAAGGACCCCTCACCTACTTCATCTTGCCTTGCTCTAGTAAATGAACCAGGGAATGGTAATTAGTTAGTTTAGTCATGAAAATATTGTGAGATTAGTTAAGTACATTTTTTTTTTGTATCTGTGTGAATCTATTCATCTGTGTTATTTTAATATTTCCTGTGGTTAAAACTCTGGTGTTTATTGTAAATCGAGATTTAGTATTTTCATATCATTTTATTATTTATTAATAAATATATTTAAACTTTTCATTGTGGCTGGTCCTTTAGAGAATATGTTAAACTTTGAGAGTACTATTTGGTGACTCTGTGGCCACTCCTGAAAGCCGTACTGCATTGGTCAAACACCATAATTTGTAGTAATATTAATTTCACTCAGTATAATTGGGTACCCTTGTAAGAGCCTTAAAGTAGCTGGCTTTGGAGTATCTGGTAGCAGTGTAACTACCTTATAGTCTGGGAAGAAGGAGAATAGCTAGTAAATCTGTGCCAGCCTTTCCCAGGTGTGTGTGTGTGTGTGTGTGTGTGTGTGTGTGTGTGTGTGTGTGTGTGTGTGTGTGTGTGTGTGTGTGCAGATCAAATCTCTAAGAGTATGTGTGTCAGTTGCTTGAATCTGGGACAAAACGGACTGGTTTCACAGACAAAGTGGTGGAGGAATTGGCTTGGACACCTGGCTGAGGACTCAACTCTACAACTGTGCCTGTGGGGAGTCTTACTGGGGACCTGGAGGGAGACATGAGAAAAACCTGGACTGCGTGTGTTCCCTGTGTGCTCCTAAGGGAAATTGTGCTTAATGAAGAGAGCTGCATCTGAAAATACTGTGCATATCTATTTTTGTTACAAGTGAATGTCCCTCTATAGTGTCAGTGGTAAGGAATCAAGCTCCCTGATTAATGGCCCAGAGAGGGGACATCACAGCAGCTTTATACCCAAGACTGACATTCCTACTAAGGCCCCTGTAAGGGGAAAGCCATACTGGGATACTAGTGTTAGAATTGGGAAGACATACCACAATCCATCAACCTTTAGAGATAAGGTTTATGCAACACAGCAAGCCCTTCTGAATCCCAATGAATATCAGGGTTAGTTTGTAGCTGTAGTAAAATGTAGGTGAATGTGAGAAAGGTGCCAAAGGTAGATAAGTTGCTATTGGGGGGTATAGAGAGAAAGAGATGCTCTGTATGAAGGGGAAATGTACTGGGGAGCAGAGGTCAGGAATAGATTTGGTAAGTAGCATAAATGGGTCAAATACTATTATTTATAAGTCACAAGGATATTAAGTGATGTCACATCTGAGACATGTTAAGACACTGTTGAAGAAAATTTTGCATGAGTTTTTGAAAATTATCAATAGAGTAATTTTCCTTACTTCAATTGATAGTGAGTTCCAAGTTTGTCTCAAGAAAACTAGTTGAGTTACATTGCCAGTTTTGGAAGAGGTTTTTACTACTTCTAGAAAATTCTTGTCTGATTATCTAAGAGGTATATTAGTTTTATTCTACTGTAGCAATGAATTCCAGGCTGAGCACCTAGTTGTTAAAGATGATTTGGGGAATGAAAGTAAGGTGAATGTAGTCTAATTTGTTTGTGAAAGTCATGCAGTTAATATATGAAATCTGCACACATGTACATATGCACGTACTCACATTTACACACACTGCATATTCTAGTCATGAAAGCATTGCAGCATAGTAGCTACAAAAGCTGACTGATGGGTGTTAAAGCAAGTACAATGCAATCTACAAACATTCTGAAATGTACATCAGTGTCCTGTATACTAGCCTAGTGATAAAGGCCTTCACTACATGCAACTGTTTTCTTGCAGCTGAATGGCACAGCTGTGTAGGCACATGCACATTATATGATGCATACAGTGTACACAATCATATGTATCTTGAACACTGTTCAGACACAGGACATACAGTGTTTCACTGTTGTGCACCATAATGGACAATCCCCAGGTGCTTAGTGTTCCATTATCATGTGTGGCATAAAACATGTGTGTGCTAAGTACCATTACATATCTTATGCATTGTGTCCTGGGCATCTACATTTGAATATGTAGCTAGGATGCACAGGGTGCTATTCTGAGTACCATGACAGTGCAGTGCATTACCACTTGCATACCTAACATTTTAGTTCTGCCTATAGCACACACTGTTTAGTTTTGCTTCTTACTGCTTCATCCCCCAGAATACTCTCTTATGGTAATTTGTTTGTAGGGTGAATGGCACTATGTATTTGTGCCGTTTAAATCCCACATCCCATAAGTACATCAGGATCTAGGCATGCAACATCAGGGTGGTATAGTTCCATAAGAACAAGATACCTGATTAAGGTGAGAGACAAAAAATATAAGAAATGGAAGAGAGGTCAAACTACAACATTGAAAACTGAAATAAACAAGCTGGACAAACAGATTAAGCATAGTGTTAGACAAGATCAAGAAAATTTAAAGAAAATTTATATAAAGATATTGAGCATTATAGGAAAACTTTTTATAGATACATAAGATGTGGAAGGAGTAAAGATACACAAATTGATAAACTGTGCGCAGATTCTAAAATTTATTCTCAGACACAACAGAATATAGCTATATTTACAAAATCCTTTACAAAACAGTTTGGCTCCACAAAAGGGGTGGTAAGTTGTCCTAGTGACATCCAGGTAACCCCAGATACTGGAATCAAATTAGATTATATTGAAAAAGAACTGTGCAAACTGGATCCAAACAAAGCGCAGGGAGGAGACGGAATAAGTAACAATGACCTGAGAACACTTGAGCAAGAACTTACACTACCATTACATCTATTATTCACTAGGTCATATAAATATGGGGAGATTCCTTAAGATTGGAGACATGCACTTATTAAACCTGTCTTTAAGGGAAAGGGGAGTAGGACAAACCCAGAATCATATAGACCCTTAAGTCTACTTTCATGTTGTGGAAAAATAATGGGAAAGTAATACTGAATAAGCTATTGTCAGAACAGAATAGGCTGGGACTTGAAACCATATATCAGTATGCATTTGTTGAGAATAGATCTATTACCACCTGTAACAGGATGTTCTATAACAATATAATAACAGCTATGAATGAAAATGTGTGCTGTGATGTGATTTATACAGATTTAACGTCAGCACTTGACAGGGTCATACACAAAACACTGATCAATAAATTAGTACAACTAGGTATTGATGTACTGCTGATAAGATGGAAACCTGCATGGCTTACAAATAGGACATGGCAAGTATCACACAGCAACTGGACAGATGAAATCCTTGGTTACAGTCAAGGTGTCCCACAGGGCTCTGTCCCAGGCCCTTACTTGTTTAGATTGTATCTTTCAGACCTTACTTTTTCATCTGAGGTGTTCTACAGTCTATATGCTGACATCCTGAAATTGGGTAAACTGATTACAAGTTTTACAGATAAGTCATGTCTGCAAAATAATTTGACTAAATTGACCATGTGGGCACAGGAGAATAATATGTTGATAAATACATCAAAAACTAAGCATATGAGATTTGGGAGACATAAACTGAAAGATGAATATTTAATACAGCACACAGTGATTGAAACTGTAGACTCATTTAAGGACCTGGGTATATTGGTAGATTCAGCTATGAGTTTTTCTAATCATATCAACCAATTGGCTAATGATAGCTATAGAACTATAGATTGTATAAAAAGATTTATAAAGTCAAGGAAATCAAACATAATGAAGTCATTGTTTGTTAGTTACATTAGACCTAAACTTGAGTATTCAATAACAATATGGAAACTCTATAGGAAAACAAGCATGAATAAACTGGAAAGAGTACAGGGGAAATATACCAAGGGCATCCATGGATGTGAAAATCTAAGTTATTATGAAAGAGTAAAATATCTGAACTTGTACAGTGTCTCTTACATATATCTAAGAGGAGATCTTATTCAGGTATATAAGGCATTTAGGGACAACTACCTCTGGGAATGTTTGGGGTTATCAAAAAGTACTAGAGAATCATCAGATAACCTATGTAGAAGATTCTATAGGAATGAGAAGTGTACTAATTGGTTCTCTGACAGAGTAGCTGATGCTTGGAACAGACTACCAAATTACATTAAAGCAAGTACTAGTTTAGATATTTTTAAGAACAGCCTGGACATTTATCATGGGAACAAGTGTTTTGGTATATTGGCAAGCTAGAAGGGCATTAATGCCCATGCTTGAAACATTTGTATGTATGTACATATGTATTCCCTATATTAACTACATTCACTGCAGCTGAAACAAATGGCACCTAGTACTTTTCTGACATTCATCTTACTGTGTGCACATCGTGTGTTGGATGACAGGTAAACTCTTAGGTGGTAGTCCAGAAGGGCATGAAGGAGCCTAACCTAAATTCGCAATTACTCCAGGGCACTGTCTAATTAAGTGACTTGCTCAAGGTCACACAGTAGGCAAATTAAGGTGAAATCTTCAACTTTATACCCTTGGCATAGGAAGCAGCCCCTTAACAAGTCAGAGCATTAATCCTGCCAGACGTACAGCTTTATTTTTGAGTCATGTATCTGTAACTGACCTAGCTGCAACATCATCAGTAGTATGGCTAGTATGCAATATGTAGCGAATCACTGAAATCAGTCACCTGTCATTCAATCCCTGCTTTCTGCAAGCAAAATTTTATCCATGAGCAGGAGTTCTGTTTGATAATGAAAGAGTTCTGTAAATCAGAGGACAATAGATCGATTAGTTACCTAGAACAACTAATGAATAACATTTCTTTGTTCCTCTTTCTTTCTTTTTCCTGGACTCATTATTGCATTTCCTACAGTCTACGCATGGGCTCCTTTACTTTGGGCATTACTAGATTTATCGAATAACAAACAAAGCTTCAAAGGATGAAGTGGTTCTTTAGGAACACAAACGAAAAAGTTAAAACAAACCAAAAGAAGCACAAACACAGCTGTTATTATAAGTTTAATCCAAACAATAGTAAGTGCTTTCACGTCCCAAATAAGACGTTTCTTCAGACTTCAATAACAACAATTAAAAAACATTTCTTTTATATAAGGACACATACTGATATCATCCTATCCTAACCAATAATGGCATTAAAACAATTAAACTCATTATAACATTTTACAATATCTTACAGACACAAACATTTTAATAAAAATGCAAAAAGGGGTACAACTTAATAAACTAATGAATATGCTTATATCAAAAGTAAATCAGACATTAAATATTTGTAAAATATGGCTGTCTTAAAAACATAACATGGTTGGTTTTTAGAAGTCACAGGTTAGGGAATATTAAGAATATGACAGAGAAATCTGAAGTCAAATGGATAATTAAATTCCAAGCTGATAAAATTTTTGGCTTGAATGATAGAGTATCTGTCAAGCCTTTTTAATAGACAGGTCGCTTAAGTGATACAGGTGTTTATGTATGTGTCCTTATATAAAGGAAGTGTCTTTTAATTATTATTGAAGTCTGAAGAAGCATCTTATTTGGGACATGAAAGTGCTTACTATTGTTTGGATTAAACTTATATTAACAGCTGTGTTTGTGCTTCTGTCGGTTTGTTTTTAACTTTAACATTACTAAATTTAATTGATCCTGCAAATGCATCTAGTGTTCTACCACACTTTTAAAATGTCAAACTCCATGTACTACAGAGTGAAAATAGAGCAGAGATGTTCAAACAAATAAGGAAGTATCCTTAAATGTCACCAAAATAGAAAATGCATTGACAAAAATTAAATAAAGATGCAACTTGTGCAGCCCTAAAGATGCAACTTACAATGAAAACAAATAAAAATAAAGCACAGTTAAGCAGAACCTTTCACCCAATTCATTCATGTGGACTTCCTCAGAAAAAAATCAGCTGCCCATTCCAAACAAATTTAAAGCTTGTGCATTAAATCATATGATCTACTAAAACTAATAAAAAAGTAACAATAGGTAACTTCCTTCACACATAAAAAAAGACAAAAATCAATGCTTAGAATATCACCTAAATATAAAAAAATAACAGCTCATCTCTTCCACAAACAATTATGAGTATCATTGTCTTTTCCCCCTCCCCCAATTTCCATAATGAATGGGTATATCAAGCGGTTGCTTTACCTCTTTCTTATCAATTATATTAGGCTAACACACCATCTCTATGAATTTTCCCTTCTATAAATTTTCCATAGTGCTTTAAAATAGGAAAAATCTTTTCTTTATATTGTATCAGGAGTCAAATCAGGGGTTACAGTCACAGGATGCAATGGTTTTCTAAGTTTTATTTGAATATCTACGTGTGATAAGATATTATTTTCTATCACCATTAATTCGTATTACCACAACTTTTTGGTTGTGCTAGTATTATGCTTACATGTTATATTACAATTGAGAATTGTACTCATGCTTTTGTCTAGCAGAGCTTGAATTTCCTTTCCTTATAAAAATGCTATTGCTTTTTACTAGCTTGGTTGTTACACAGTGGTATAATACAGACTTGATTATTCCAGCTTTAGTTTTATCGCACTCCATAAATACCTCTTCATTTATAGTATTTATTTCAGCTCTCATGTTTCCATTACTAGCATCATCTTCGGTATTAGTAGCACATAACCTAGCAATGTGACCTCCTCCTCTCACATTTGAAAGCAGATATTACTTCACTTGCTGCTTTTTGTATCATAGAAGATGGTACATTTCTTACTAAAACTTTTGATTTTGAAGCAGATGATTCAGTGTTAAATATTCTGACATCAACAAATAAGCATACTACTAAAAAGTCAAATGTTTGTCAAAGTTCTTGGAATCACTTTGCAAGACCCATTTTCTTATAGGTTCATAGGTTGGTACTAGGCTATCGGTCCTATGGCCTACACAAGCCTAGCCATAAAAAGTCCCTGGCTATTTCTTCCCACAATATTTACTTCCCTGGACCCTTGTCTAGCAGGGCGACTGATGTGATCCCTGGGGTGAATTTCCTATCTCCCATCAAATTGCCAAGGTTCCTTTTGAAGAGGGCCAAAGAGGCACTCTGCTTGACATGCATGGGCAGTATATTCCACAGCCAGCATGCTTTGTTCATTGTGATGAGAAGGTTTAGATCCATGGAGCATGTGGCTCTGAGGGACTGGGATTTCTTTAAGTGTAGCATGTCCAACAGCTCTGGGTTTGACATGGCCTTGTATGTTAAGAAGAGATCACCTCTGAGCAGATCATATGCAACACAGTATACCTGGAGTTTTTTTAGACAGTCAGCATAAGGCATCTGCTTTAGGCCTGTGATTTTTTTAGTGAGGTATTTCTGCGGCCATTCCAGTTGTTGCAGATGTCTTGAGAGGTACATGCCAAACGGGGAGTTGTATTCTATAATGGGTTTAATGGGGGAGGAGTACACTGCGACACTGACCTCCTTTTTTCTGGATGAAAAGCCCTTAGTGATGAGGTGTGCCACATAGAAGGTTTTTCCAACTGTTGTGGCAATGTGGTTATCAAAGGTGAGACCACTGTCCACCTGTGTCCCTAAGTCTGTTAACAAACTTTCGGCATTTAGTGTACTGCCACCTATGTGGTAATTCACGGGTACATGTTTTTTTCCCAAAGGCGATAACTATACATATTCCTGGCATTGAGTTTGACCCCTTGGCTCTGGCACCAAGCATCTGTTTCTGTAAGGCCCTTTTGTAGAATATCCACATCATTTGGGTATTCAATAATGACTCCCAGTTTGCAGTCTTCTGCAAACTTTGTTAGCCAGAGTCCCATAGTGTTGGCCTGTACTTCAGAGAAGTAGATGCCAAACAAGTGCGGTCCCAGGACTGAACCCTGAAGTACTCCACTTGTCACTTGTCTGGAGCTGGATTTGTAGTCGGCTACTTTTACAGTGTGGTTTCTGTCAGTAAGCCAGTTGGCAACCCATCGAGTGACATAGGGATTAATGCCCAGCTTACTAAGTTTATCTATGATACCAGAATCGGGGATGGTGTTGAAGGCCTTGGCAAGATCCATATAGGCTGTGTGGATTGCCTTGCCCTTGTCCACAGCTCTGGAGACTTGAGTCAAAGAAGGCAATCAGGGTCAGGAGACAAGATCGGCCCTTCACGAACCCAAACTGGTTGTGGTCCAGTAGGGGAAGGTTGCCTATGTCTTTTTTTATAAGTTCCATGATAATACATTCCATGGCCTTGCAGATCAGGCATGTCAGACTGAGGGGGCAGTAGTTCCCAGGATCAAAGGTGGATCCCCCATTGTGGAGTGGGATAACTGTAGCTGTGCACCACTCAGTGGGCACAAAGCCTGAGGTGAAGCTATGATTAAACATGACACTTGGGTGAGGTGCCAGTTCATTTTGTTGTTCATGTAATACACAGCCCAGAATGTCATCTGGTCCCATGGATGCTGTATTCTTAGCTTTGAATAGTGTGTTTTTTACTTGTGTGGCTATTATTACTGGAATTTGGCAATCTTTCAGTATTGAGATGGGCCCTTTAGGGGGTGAGAGGGTGTGAAGTTGGCAATGAATCGATCTACCAGGATATTGTCAATATTCTTGGGATCAGTATATTTAATGAGATTCTGTTGTAGTTCAGAGCAGATCTGAGCATTGCCATTTAGATTCTTGACATAGCTATAGAATGCCTTGTGGTTGTCTTTGGAATCTTTGGCAATTTTATTTTCGTAACTAGCTTTGGAGAATTTTATGAGGGAGCTCAGCTTCTTACTGAGGCTGGTAAGGGAGTTTTTTGCATCCTGGGAATTTCCTCTTTTCTGCAATAGTTTCTTCCTTTTGTTGTAAAGTTTGTTTATGGCAAGGGACCACCAGATTGGCTTCCTTTTTTTGGAGGAGAGTGTCTTGGTTCTATTTGGGATGGCACGATTCATGCACAAGTGGATGTGCTCTTACAGTGTCTTAG